>NC_050604.1:23650555-23773055 GCF_013368585.1 Megalops cyprinoides
AGTATCTGTTCTGAATTAAATATGAAGGTGACAAAAGTACAGCTCGGAACATTTTCTTTCTTTCTTTTTTTTTTTTTTTTTTGTTCGCTCTTCATAAGTAATGAGAAAATTATTGCGAATCATAGTTCTGATTAAAAAGTGAACTGTGAAAAAAAATTATATAAACTACAACCAATTCCAATTGGGTAATGAAGAACTTGTAATGCATAAAACTGGGGGTCTGGGTTTCAAAAATGTAACACATAGTGCCCATAACTGCAATGCATTTTTCATGGGAGATTTTTGTAAAAACAGTCATTTCGAAATGTAGCCCGGCTCACGCAAAACCTTCCCACAGTGTCTCTGAAACATTGTAGTAGTAAGGAGATTACAAGTATATCACATAAACATGATCATTTTGCTACTAATTAAAACTGAGTGTCTAACACTACATTTTTCAGCTACCTTATGTGTTGTAGGCCTGAAAATCAGTACATTCACCATCCAAATGCAACCAATTTTTCTCTAGAAATGTCAGGAATCCTTGACAGCATAATTACACATGTAAAAAAAAAAAAAAAAAAAAGACATACAGTAACACTCTTAAATCCCATTAAGCTGAACAGAAAGTACACCAGTATGGAAATAAATGTGTAAAATTAGCCTCTGCAGAAATTAGCCAATCAAGTCAGTGGATGAGACAGGGTGAAACACTGTTCCCTTCCAGCATGTTCTTGCAGTGTTAGCCCAGCGACACCTGTGGCTTTGCCTTGCTGAACACAGAGCCTTACAGCTGGAGTGCCCTGCTGAAAGGTGTTATGGTGGTGTAACAGAGCTTGCTTTGGCCAATATATTTGGAGTAAGCAGTACCTGTGAATCAAAACTGACATTTAGGGGGAAAAAAGGGCATTATCATTTCTGAAACAAAATGTGTCTGCGGCAGTGGCGTCGTTAGGTCCGATCATTCGGCGCTATAGCCCCGAATATTTTAAGTCTTCCCCCGAATATTTTCGCTCTGAAAAAGGAGGTGTTTAGAGCAAAACAACAGACAGACTGTGTAGCGGAGCAGAACTTGACTTGCAGCGTCCGAATGTGTGATAATATTTATTTATTATAAAGGTAGATATAACCTCCCCAACCTACCGATGCCGATCTCCCTTCAAAAAAAAAAAGGTAAGCCCCAGACAAACTTGACTTAGCCCCGGGTCTTTTCAATAGCTAGAAACGCCCCTGGTCTGCGGAGCTGATAAATCTATGCGATGGGAGCAGTTTCACAGTTTAATATTTATCATCAATCATTTGTTTTTAATAAATTGCCTGATTATGCAGGAATGGCCAGACGTAGTCTCTGAAATAATATGTTTGGAACAACATCTTTGTTGTTCTTTTTGTCATCAGTACAAAGAAAAGCAGGTGAGAGGCTGCAGTTAAACCCTTAATCTGTCATAGAATCTCGTATCAGATTAAATGCGGCAAGTTTGAAACTGCACTAAGAGACTAGAGAAACAAGAAGAAACACAGATTTAAAGAAACAGATCATTTTCCCTTCTTCTATGCTTGACCTGTGCAGGGATGAACATGGTGTTGTTGCAGGGTATCTTCTAAGCTTTGATATGTCTCAATTCCTCTTGCAGTAGCCATTCCATACCACACGGGTGGAGTCATAGAGACTCGAAGCACCCGGTGAACACCATCGTTGCGCAGGCGGTAGCAGATGTGTCGCAGGTTAACACACGGCAGCGAGAACGAGGTGTGCACGCGATCGCTCAGAGAGGCGGGGGAGCTCTGTTTGGTTTATTCCGGAAGGCATGACAGCGTAGCAGGCGCGGCCGCAGCATCCAACGGGTGGGGCGGGGGTTCTCTCATCACCATCCTGCAGGCGCTCGCTATTCCAGCCATGTGCTGGCTGTACTGTATGTGGCCACTGTGACTGCAGTACACGTGTGCGTGTGTGTGCGTGTGTGTGTGTGTGTGCGCGTGTGTGTGCGCTTGGGGGGGAGGGGGGTGGTGGTCTGAGGCAGCGTATTTGCATGGGGCACGTCAGTCCTGCCATGACAGCTCCAATGTTTTGTGTGTGTATGCGTGTGTGTGTGTGTGTGTGTGTGTGTGTGTGTTTGAGGGAGGGGGAGTGGAGTCTGAGGCAGCGTATTTGCATGGGGCGCTCGTCAGCCCTGTGTTGGTAGCGCCTGCAGCGTGGGATTGGCAGGTGGGCGCGGGGTTAATTCCCACAGATGCTCCCGGAGGCCAGATCTGCAGGTAAATAGAGTTCTATTGATCTGATGATGGAGGGAAATGACAGGCCAAGCGCAGTCAAATGACAGCCCCCCCACCCCCACCCCCTTTAACACTCCCATACCCCCACCTCCTTTAACACTCCCATTCCCCCATCCCCCAAAGGATGACGGCCACTGAAGGCATGGATTCCCTCACATCCACCTATAGTTTTGCCTGGAGACAGCCATTGTATCTAAGAGATGTTAGCTGCTGAGGGGCGCAGCCCGAGATATTCTACTTCATGTCCAGATTTTCAGATCCTGCCTTCCATTTGTCCCTCTTGCTTCCTTTCCCAGTAGGTTGTGCTGTGTGACAGGTTCCAGTGTTACCTCAGCTGCTAAGCCTACAGTGGATGCTGCATTTTAGACCATGCCCCTTCAAAGAACCAGCAAATCAGAACATTTATAACATCAGCAATGGCAGAGGTGGACTTCAAATGTGTAGTTCACAGATCTGCCTATCTGGTTAATGTATAGAATATCTGTGGTGCTCCTATGATGTCATAGGTTATCAATCAATCAGTTTTAAAATAAATAGCTTTTAAAGGAAAAAGTGGAGACAATTAACCTGCAGCTCCTGGGTATATGTGTTTTTATATAGGGGTCATATTGAGAGATGAGGCTCATTGGTACTTAAAAGTATCTTAAAGTCAAATTAATTTCGCCTGAGAGTGCGCTGCATGCACCTGGGCTTAATGCAGTTTATCTCAATGCAAGACACCGTACGGGACTCGGTTTGTGTCATATTTTTTATTCATAATCCCCAACCCAAGAGGTGACACTTGGCTCCACATGATTAATTCAGGACCCGTTGTACTGTATACATTCTCAAATTTCAACTTTTAGGAAATGAGATACAGTGTTGGTCAGCCTGTAAAAGTTACAAGGGTCACGGCCATAACAGGTGTCCAACCTTCACCTTTACGCTCGTATGAAAAGGATTGCAAACAAAAATTAAAAGTTTTGTGATTTAGGCATGTTTTTTTGTTAGTTTTTGTTTTCTCTACATATGTGTATGTACATTTGTGTGTCTATAAGTTTCTTCACATATATATGTATGTGTACATGGGTGTGTGTGCAAGAGTGTGTGTGTATGTGTGTGTGTGTGTGATTGTGTGTTGGGCTGGGCATGGAGGTTGAGGTACCTTACGAGATACTTGCTTTTGGTTTTCACCCAAGGCACCTGTAAACTGCGACCCACAGGGATGTTTGCCAACCAGTCATGCATCAGTCCTCCTGATGTCAGTTGTCACACATCGTCCCTCACTGTCCATTGAAAACATTTCCAACAGCAGCCGAGGTGAGAAAGTGAGAAAGCTTCACTGAGTAAACTTGTTCTCCTGAAATTAGTGGTGCTTGTGCTTGTTGATAGCCTGTTCCTATAGCCTTTATATTCCAGACCACAGAACCAGACACCATGTTGCCTCCATGGTAATGAGGTTCGAACTTTGAAATGTTTATTTTCCTCTCAAATATGTCCCATTTACATGCAAATTAAAGAAAACTTTCTTTGCTCGCTCTCTCCCTCTCTCTCTCTCTCGTTCTCTTTCTCTTTCTCTCTGTCTTTTTTGTCCGATCAAAGTAAGTGCAAATTGTTTGTCATGTGTTTAAACAGAGGCATCTGCATGATAAACAAACAGCTGAAGATAAGTCTGTGGCTGTTCCTCAATGCTCAGATCCTAAGAGAGAACCAGGTCCACCGCCTCAGATACCCCAAGTTAAAGGGACACTCCAACATTTTTGGAATTCACTTATTTGCCTTCAGCCCCAGAGTCTGATAAGAGGGTATATACCGTTCTCTTCTCTGTGCATCCCATAACCCAGTCTGACGGCGCTACCGCTAGCCTAGCTTAGCATAGTCGCTGTAAGTGCATTGGATACGTTTAGCTATTAGTGTTCCTATTTTCATGGTGTGACTTACACCAGACCCTGGCCTCCCCTGTCTATTATCACAAGTTTTTTATAACACACCGACCCATGATCGCTAAGTTTTTGTTCCGTTTGAAAGGCTACACAGAATCTGACTGTGAACTATGCGCTAGCCAGCTGATAGTTTACTGACTTCTCAAACTCTCTCAAACTCTCTGATTGCGCATCACCTGGCAAATAGCGCCTCCGCCTAGGTAGTGGTGCTTCGCCAAAATATAGTTCCTTATATGCATCTGCTTATAAGACTGTTTCTCATTTCATACAGATATTTCTACATAAGGTAAATGCGCAAGTCACACCATGAAAATAGGAACAGTTGTTAGGAAGTTTATTTTGTCACTGAGGCTAAACGTATCCAATGCACTTACAGCGACTATGCTAGGCTAGGCTAGCGGTAGCGCCGTCAGACTGGGTTATTGGGTTGCACAGAGAAGAGAACGGTATATACCCTCTTATCAGACTCTGGGGCTGAAGGCAAATAAGTGAATTCCAAAGTATCCCTTTAACTGCACCACCTTCAACACCTCTGGTTCAACAAGAGCAGGCACCTGTACCACACAGAAGATTTGGCATACAGTAACACTCTTTAATCCCATTAAGTTGAACAGAATGTACACCAGTGTTTAAAAATAAATGTGTAAAATTAGCCTCTGCAGAAATTAGCCAATCAAGTCAGTGGATGAGACAGGGTGAAACACTGTGTTCTCTGTCGGCATGTTCTTGCAGTGTTAGCCCAGCGACACCTGTGGCTTTACCTGGCTGAACACAGAGCCTTACAGCTGGGGTTCACTGCTGAAAGGTGTTATTTGAGGGCCTTTGTGCAGAAGCCCCATCTTTCTGTGAGTCACACGTTCTCGTTTGGTGAGCGTAATTTCACCGTATGCCACATGCAGTTCGCTTCCTCACCGTAAGCCGCCGCTAAGCGAAACAAGCCAGTCGTTCATTACCGATAATCTTCGCTCTTTCCCGTCCAGAATGTGTTTTGTTCTCCAAGGCTTTTGGCACTTCCCACACACACACACTCACACAAATACAGTAAGGCTATTAAATCAGTCCGAGCACATTTCTCAGAAAACTGGCGTGCCAGGAAATTCTATTTGAATAATCTCAACATGGAGGTGAATAGAGGGTTTGCCAGTTTGCATTATTCCAAAATGCAAAATCCTGGGATGGAGTGGTTCCCTGCAAGACTTGATAGTATTAGTCCATTTTGTCTGTACCATACAACCACAAGCACATCCTAAACACAAAAATATCTGCATAAAAATCAGCCTAAATTGATTACAGAGTACCATAACATTCTTTTTAAGTGCTTGTGTTTATACAAAGCTGTTACTTACAGCCAGGAACAACTGCCCCAGGGCAACCATATTCCACCATAATAACGTTACACTAAAAGCATATGATTCTCACTCAATGACACATCCCTGCTTCCTGTTACCAAGAATCAAAAGGCTGCTAATTACCGTTCACACACTCAATCTATTACAGGCTCACCTTGCTGGTGCTAATTGCAAGCTCCTTGTCTCTGCCCGATCTTTTGTCTGAACCTGAAGATAGTGGGATTTCACATCTTTACAGGGCAAACATCCAGTGTTCACTTCCTCTTGCAATTAAATGTCTCACTTCATGGCAGGTCTTAAGGCACTGCTATGTGGATTCCTCCCAGTATTTCTCTGCAGTTGATAACTTGATTTTTTTTTTTTTTTTTTTTTTTTTTAACCTTCCGAACAGTCGAGTAGAGAACTATTGCAATACAAATGCAGAAATCTCCCTGGGTTTGGGAAACGGCTGCTTCCGAAGAGTGGAAGTTCATTCGTAAATGATAACATTCATCGATGGATGAGGGAGCAAACGGATAAACTGGAGTTTTGGGTGTTCGCCAAAGCCCACTTCGACAAACGGGGGCAGTGGAAATGGACGTTTTCGGTGCTGTATTCTAGCATTTCAAGTTTCATTTCTGTTTTGATGAGATTCCAGGTGATTTACTGGTTGACTAAATGCAGCAGGTCTGATTCATGGTTTTAGCCTTTATTTAACTTTAGATTTAGCAGAAAGTCGGAGAACAATATTGCCCTTGACAGTAATGGAAGAAAAGTGTCATGCAGAATATGATTCGCAGAACTGACAGCGTGGTTTCTGCTTCTGTCGGAGGTTGAAAGATGCAACGAGAAGATTACAAGCCCGGGAATATGAAAGGGTGAATGTTGCTGGAGTAATTATCGTCAGCTTTCATTTTTTCCCCCTTTCCTTTCGGTGCAGGCAGTTTCATAGCCTGGGATTTGGAGTGCCTGCCCATTTTCCTGGCTCCCATGCCAGGCTAGTTAGCCACCACCTGTGTTATAATGGCTGGCATAAAACACTGCAAAGGGCGATCTGTCTGGCTGCCTCTGCGGCAGACTCAGTGAGCGATGTGTGAGCCAGTCGCCAGTGTGTGTGTGTGTGTGTGTGTGTGTGTGTGTGTGTGCGCGCTCTGTGTATGTGTCTGTACTTTTGTTTGTATGCCTGTCTGACTGCAGTGTTTATCCATGAACATGTCACTGTGTGTGTGTGTGTGTGTGTGTGCTCTGTATATGTGTGTGTGTGTGCTCTGTATATGTGTGTGTGTGTGCTCTGTATATGTGTGTGTGTGTGTGTGTGTGCTCTGTATATGTGTGTGTGTGTGTGTGTGTGTGTGTGTGTGTGTGTGCGTGTATGCGTGCGCGCTCTGTATATGTGTGTGTGTGCGTGTGTGTGTGTGTGTGTGCGTGCATGCTCTGTGTGTGTGTGTGTGTGCGTGCGTGCGTGCGTGCGTGTGCGCGCGCTGTGTGTGTATGTATGTGTGTGTGTGTGTGTGTGTGTGTGTGTGTGCGCGCTCTGTGTGTGTATGTGTCTGTTCTTTTGTTTGTATGCCTGTCTGACTGCAGTGTTTATCCATGAACATGTCACTGTGTGTGTGGAGGTGTGCAAATGCTAGAACATGAATGATGACAATTTATCATTCAATTAGCTAAATTGATACAGTTGTCATCTATATTGTTACTTACAGCATAACCCCTTTTGAGTCAAGGTGTTCCTTAAAGACACTGATGTACTAAAGATGCATCCCTTTTCTCAAGTCTTTCGCATCATCAAGGACATGGAGTTCTCCATAGACCACACAGCATAAATCCAGAGTAAGAGTTTCTCTTTTAGTGCAGCAGTGAAGGTGGCCCTTTGGTTACAGTCCTGTTAACATTTAAACACTTTTTTTTTTTTTGAACAGGGTACATGAAACAGGGCACTTGCATGCTGTGTGTGCGGTACATATCGGAATGTTTTTTGAGGCTTCAGTGCCCTTAACCACCTTTGATTGTCCGAGCCATTGCTTCTGGTCAGCTGCTTCTGGTCAAACTGCACTTCCACTGCCACTACAACTAACTCGTTAACTTATGCACGTGAAATGAATTTGGTAGCATAATACCAACTGAAAATAAATGTGATATGTGATAAATGTGTAAGTTTGTTCACTACCTAGTTGCTTGTAACTGGCTATATACAACCATTCAAATTATCCACATTTTTTTTTCCCATTTTGAAGTCCACCATAAGCCCCATATTTAATTTAAGGAGCTCTGAAGTCTGGGATATGAAACATGCAACACTTTCTGAATAGTGCACAACTGGTGCATCCTCCTTTTTTTGTGATTGCTTACCTAGGTATCACAGTACATACTACACCATCCATACCCTTAGGGTTAAACATACAAGATGGCCAAACTTACTTGCTCAGCATTCAACACAGTATGCTAATGTGCGATGTGGGACGCAGCCCAAAACATGCAGACCCGAAAGTCTTTCATCTGTAAAAGAGCGCCACTACTGTGCTGGAGGAATAATTACACCCTGCAGTTCTCCATGCGTCAAAGCGCCAAACTTCCTGTATGCCACTCTACTGGTTTGTATGTGCCGGACTCGGCAGTCACATGCAGTCCCAGAGAGGATACACTCCACTCACACACACGTTCATGGGTGAGAGTACGTGTCAGTTCGCATTCACATGTACAGCCCAGAGGGGCAGCCGAATGCAAACTTGTTAAAAGAGAGCTTTGATGCAGCGAGTCTGACACCCCTTCCACACCAACAGGCGATTCTCACCAAGCAGCAAATGGCATTCCGTCGCAATCAATGGTGTGTTCTAAACTTGTCACCGCTTGTCTCCCCGAGTGCCTTTCTCTTCAGCGCCTTCACCCTGCTTAGTGTGACTTCTGTCTTGTCGCTGGGTGATTTCTCCCCTCCTCGGGAGGGGTGAGGGGTTGTGGGGTGAGGGGTTGGGGGGGGATGTGACCAGAATAAAAGTCTTGGGGGGAAAAAGCACGGAAAGGCGGTGGTGCAGTTCTGAGCCAGATTCGACTGAGGGCAGTACACTCCTCAACATTCCCTCGCTCCTTTCGTGAGTTTCACTTGTGACTAAGCATGTTTAGAGGCTCCGCAACAAGCCTTATTTTTCACTACATAATGAGATCTGCAAGGGTTTGCTTCTCTGAGAAAGCGGGGTGGGGGGCGGCGGAACGATTCTTTACCTGTGATCGCATCTCCGCTGTCGCTGCATCCGGACTCCACTCGCGAGGTGAAAGACTACACAGATTTCCCTGATTGTGCGAGCGCACACCTTTATATCCCTAAGCAGGGCTCCTGCGTGTACCCGGATACCGCCTAATCAAGCGAAAAAGACCGTTCTGTCCGTTTCGGTAACTGAAAATGTGGGCTAAAATGTCACGCTGTTTGTTTCCACTGCTGCTGAGAGCTTCCCATTTGCTAATGCCAATTAAATGATCCCTAATTAAACTCAATCAGCATTCCACATGCACTTTCATTTAGAGCGTAGGGGAACTTAATGGTTGCACCGTACTTTACGTATATTCTGTATGTATGTTTGTCATGAACTGATATGTTCAGGCCATAGTTATGTTTCCCAGAAGTGTTCCTGTACTTTACTGTTCCTGGACTGAAGGTCAGTGCATCGGCCTCAACCATCTGATCTGAAACAACGCAAGCCCTGCAAAGCTTTCACCCCAGGGGCCCCGGGGAACCTCGGAAGAAGTGTCTGCCCTCTTTCGCAGCGGCAGCGGCACAGGAAACGCTGACCAGATGCGCGAACCATTTTCGGGCTCTCGGAAAGGAGCGGCGGCGTTCCGTGGAGGTTTCACGCTGAGGTCAATCTCAGTGCCCAGCGTGCGGATCATCCCGCCTCCGATTTGCACGCGGCGGACAACGGATCGGGCCGGTTTCAGATATCTCCCTTACAGCAGGTAGGGTAGGCGTTCTCGGCGCTCAGCTCTCTCTCTCTGCCCATTTGATTTAAGGGGCTCTGTTCCTCGCTACACAGTGCACTGTACGGAAGCGCCACCCGTAATCCTGTCACATCATGCTGATTACCTCACGGTTTTAACCGTGTCAGACAGATGTGTTATCTCTGAATGTGCCGGTCCGGTTACCGAGTTAGAGGATATTCTCCGCAGAACATTTGTTTGTACTTCAATTCAACCACCACAGCAAGACAGATTCTTATTTTACTTTACAATACAATTTATTTGACTTTCAAGTTTGATTTTCCTCCAGTAAAAAAAAATAAATAAATAAATATGAAGATAGTTTAACATATTGTGGGTATTACAGACTAAGACTCCATTTGGAATATTTTCAGAGGCTTTTAGACATCTGTGTCTTCTCACAATGGGGGAGATACTTCTGCCATTGCTGTGGTGGATGCGGTGTTTCTGGGCATTCTCATCCTCTGTAGCTTAAGCGGCTTTAAGCCTTTTGATCAGGGTTTGGGCCGGCCGCTCAAGACTCCTGCAACATCTTTTCGGCGGCACAGCAAGGCGTCTCTCAATGAAAGGTTTAAGCCCATTACTCTCTCAAAGGTGAATCTCAAAGCACTTTCTGCAGGCCCGAGGCTTGGAGAGGAAAGGAAAGAAAAAAAAGCGGAAAAGTACATCGAGGCTGACGCGTTTGACGCTGCCTCATACCGCGGGCCGATAGCGAGGCGTTTGAAAGAGCACAGAAGTGAAGCAGCACCGCCCGTTAATTTGGCTCAGACCACGGATGCCTTTTGGACAAAACAATGTTTATTATTTGAGAATGGGAGGCTGGGAGAATGGTCCTTTGCGATAAAACTATTTGTGTGTTGAGGAAATCCCACATAATCCCACTTATTTATATATACAACATAGCACCATGAACTGATATAAAACACATTATAAAAATGGAGGCAATTAATGCTCAAGAACAGCATGGTTATCATTGTACTGGGAATGTGTGATAGTGTAATATACATGTTATAACTTTGTTATAATGGGGACTGGGTTCTCAGAGGTCTTTAGAACCAAGGCATGCCTGTGTTTTACCTGTTTGCATCAGATTATCAGTTTCCCTCTCGCACTGTACAACTTTAGGTGAGACCAGAGAGGGACAGGTGTTAGATTTCAACAGAAAGATTGTGGCAGCGTTAGGTAATATCTCAGAAATAGGGGTGTTTTTGTCAACGTTAACATGAGTGGCTGGTATAGCACCTAATACACGCTTTTTATGGAGAACCGATGGTGTCTGAGTTTTCGTCATATTTAGCATCATGTCAAACATTTAAGCATGGGCACCCGAGTGTTCCCCTTACAGTCTCTTGCACTCTGAATTTCTTTCATTTTATTTCCAGCACTGAAGTCACTGGACATCCCAGATGTCTTTAATACTAATGTTAATATTAATGTATTTCAGTTGGGTTGGTGCATGTTGAAACTTGTCTTTGGTAAGCTTGTTTTTATTTATTTATTTATTTTTTTCCCAGGTACCCTGAGTTGGGACAAGCTTTAAAAGAGAGGACCTGCTGGAGCTAGCATCACAGAGCAAGCGTTGTGCTAATCAGTTTGCTATTATTTATTTGATTGCTCACTAGAATGTCCAGTAGTGGTCCATAATGTACCAGGTTTTCTTATGCATGAAACTCCCACCATTAACGCCAAAACAATGGTGTCTGTGTTTTCATCATATTTAGAATCATGTTAAACATTTAAGCATGGACACCCGAGTTTTTCCTTTACAGTCTCTGTATAGAGGTTTTTAAATGACATGGTATCCTAGATACCACATCTGCGCAATCTGAACGTCCCTTATCGAGCAGACAATTCTAAAAATATGTACAGTATGGTTGTAAAATGGAGTTTCATTCGCTCCTCTTAGAAATGTCTTTTCGCTCTGAAGTTTAACCCAGTCGGCACAGTGAAAGGCGGGGGAAATTGCAGCAATTTAACAAAATCGGAGTAATTTTATTGCTGCATACTGAAGTTAACTGCAAAAAAAAAAATTGCATTTGTCAATGAAGCGTTGATGAACATAACTGAGAATGAGAGATTTTGATTTTATTTTATTTTATTTAGTTATTTATTGGGGAGACAGTGTAGCGGCAGTGGTAAGGCGCAGGGCTGGTAACCAAAATGTTGCCGGTTCAATTCCCCACTGGGGCACCACTTGGGCAAGGTACCTAACCCAGAATTGCCTCAGTAAATATCCAGTTGTATATATGGTTAACATTGTAAAAAACTGTACCTGATGTAGGTTGCTCTGGATAATAGCATCTGCTAAATGCCAGTAATATATATACATTTTTTTTTTTTTGCTAGGATCTAAAAGAACTCGTCCCTTGGAAAGAAGAACCGCCGAAGGGGCTGTTGCCGTCAGCAGAGAGGGAGAGAGTGCGGGCGGAGCGCTTTCGGCCCCGTCACAGAGGAGAGGACGAGAGCAACGGGCCTGAGGATAATTCAAGCCAACAGCCGCGTCTCCTTAAAGCGGTGCATGTGGGATACAGCCGTGCAGCCTGCCTCGGTCCACCACCAGGAGACAAGATACGGCATCTCGCTGACGGGTGGTGCCCCGAAAACGGGGGAGGGTGATGGGCAACGTTCAGGCCGGAGCAGGGCTTTTGCTTTGTGTTTGCAGTTCTGAGATCCGTCAGCGCTGTGTCTGTTCTGTCGATATGACAGCGATCAAAAATAAGGTAGGAGAACGGTAAATATCATTTCATTTACAATGTTATTAATTAAGTGACAGTATTGGATGTTTTTTTTTTTTTAAACTTAGAGTGTAAAAGTATAAATTAATGCATTCAAATGCCAATCATGTATTATGAAGCAAAAAATAAGTACAGATACAGTATGTCTTGCAAGGAGCCTGCTACATTGTGCAGACAAGGTACTGGTGCATTTCTAGTCATGAGAGGAGGGGGTTAGGACCAGAGTACTGACCCATCACATCAGCTAGTCTTCTAAGGATGGAGAACGGTGGAGGATCTAACCTGTTGAATGAGAGCTGTAATCCCATCAATCCCCTCACAGGCATGTCAGACCCGGCTTGCCGGACATCAAGGATCAGCTGGACATCCCAGGACAGGGTCAACACTGGGATTGACAGGCTTGATGTGAGTTTAGGAAGCTCTCTTGGTTTCCACTCCAGACTTCTCCCCGGCAACTTCCTTCTACCCATTTCCTGTTTATGATCTGACTGCATCCTGTCCTTCCTTGGAGCTCCCTAATGGAAATATGCAGTTACCGGTTGTGCAAAAAACATCTGTCTGCATTTATGTGCAATTTCACATCATTCAAAAGCATTTTCAGGTATCTTCTTTTTTTTTTTTTTTAGTTTTTTAAGTGCATACTTCCCTGGCATTCTGTTCAAATGTGCCTGTCAGTGGGGTTTTAAATATTCATCACTGGATGTGAATCAAAATCAGTTCTCACTTTCTCATTTAAACTGACAGAGGGAACACATCACCTGCAGGTTGTGTGCCATCTTGGTTCCCACACAAGCCTTCCGCATGTGGGGAGAGAAAGGGGGAGATGGCAGCCCCCTCCACCGGAGTGAGAAGCTCACCAAGGCACAGAATCACTCCGGTAGCTCTGGCGTCTTCTCTCCCTGCCTTGAGTTTGCCCGTGTTTACCTGCAGTGCTTGCACTGCTCTGACCTGCCATCTTGTACAAATTCCACCCTGTCCTGGCCACACCTCTTTGCATGTGCCCCAGAGAACTGCCAACAGCGTTAGAGGCTTTTACTTTCCCGGTAAAATTGGACCCTGTGTTCACATTGTTACGTTGTTGTCATTTAGCAGACACTCAACTAACATAGGTTACAATTTTTTACATGTTATCCATTTATACAGCTGGATACTTACTGAGGCAATTGTGGGTTAAGTACCTTGCCCAAGGGTACAGCAGCAGTGCCCCAGCAGGGAACTGAACCAGCAACCTTTCGGTTACAAGCCCTGCACCTTACCACTGTGCTAGACTGCCACCCCATTAATGCGATGTCAGGTTATGGTTGCCATTATTAGTCTTTGCTAGGCTCTTTGTCCGTGCTCTGAGGTGGCATTTTTAAGCGTTGCACTCATGGTCACGTAAGATCTCTGTGGGTTTCATTGAACCATTAACTCTTTCCGAGGACATCAGAAAACAAACACATTTGTGGAGTGTGCAACTAAGTCTTCTACCCTCCATAATTATTTGTGACCCCGAATAAATTATAGGAATGACAATCATGCTATAAACACCGTGTGCACGGTCATGTAGGTGAATTTGTCAAGATGCTTATATGCTAGTACTGTTTTTCAGGCTGTCACTTTGTCACTGGTCACAGTGACTGGGCTCTCTGTACTTAAGCCCTTGTTGTAGCAGCTTGTATGACATGCTCTACGCTTCTAGACAACCTGGCAGGGCAGTTTGGATTAGACTGTCTCCCAAAATAAAAGAGACAATAATGTTTTCTTTGTCCGGACCTAGTGCTCATCACAGAATGAAGAAGTGACACTACAGTTTCACCTCAGACCTACAGTGAGATGTTTCTCAACATCTGGACATATAAGGACAAGAGACAATCTTCCAAAAGAGAGTATCTCTCAAAAATACTTTTTTGAAAAAAACATTAATCTGTTTTATGACATGGATTATGTCAGGAAGAACGTTTGTCAGACAAATAACGCATGGATATATTACACCACATCCCAAATTCCTTTTAACATGAAATGGCACAGTTTCAAAGAGAATTAGTTTAGACACATCTGTTTATTTATTTATTTATTCATTTGTGCATCATTGCTCAACACGCTCCTGCTGAAATCAAGCAGTGAGGTGAAGGAAGCGATAACCACTAGCAGTGTTAAAAAATCAAACTCATTCTGACAACATTAAGGAAGCCATATGTGCCTATATGTGTAAAGCAAGTGATTAGAATATACATATATTTTGCTTTACCTCTGTACTTGGGCTCGACCTATTTGTTTTACATTGTAAGCCAGGCAGAAACGGTGTGTGCAGACTCAAGGCCTCAATAAGAGCTGGGAAAATGAATTGCTTATTTTCCTTTCATTCTGGGCAAATTTGAGCAGCTGAGGAAAACTTTCATGGGCACAGCGGGGGCCCCTTTTGTGGATGGATCTCCTGGAAAATTGTATCTTGCAGTCTTTAATAGTCAGCACAAAGCAGGGAGAGTCGAAAGCGTGCTCCGCCGGTCTGATCGAACCGTTAACTCTTTCTGAGGACGTCAAAAACAAAAAGACAAAATTAATCCTGTGTCCGCACAGGAGTGCGTAAGTCCAGTAGGCTCCATAATTATTCATGACCCAGAATAAATAGGCATGACAATCACACTATGAAGGGTACATACAGATGCCTAGCAACCAGACACCTTCAATGTCCGAAGCAGCTTTGCTCCATTTGCTTGTAAACCCTGCAGAAAATGCCAAACACGGGTTTGACTAATAAACAATGCTTTTATTAACACTCATAAAGAGTGGCCTAAGTGGCCTGTCATTACTCGATCCTCTAAAACAGCAGAGACATTCATATACAGGGAAGCGGGAAATAAAACTAATGCACATAACTGCTGTGACTGTCCGGATTTAACGGTCACTCTGTCCGTCCCCTGCTGAGGGAGGAGTCGCGAAATGGTCAGTAATATCAAACGCATGCAGTGCAACTCTTTGAGCCTCTACCTGCCATCATCTATCTGTTCTGAGACCATTTGCTTTACTCAGCTGAATGATTTTCACATGTGTGTGTGTGTGTGTGTGTGTGTGTGAGACGCTGCAACAGTGTAGATCCCGTTTCAACTCATTCTACTCCCCTGATTGGCTGAGAAGGATTTGCAGCATAGCATAGTGGTAAGGAGCAGAGCTCGTAACCCAAAGGTTGCTGGTTTGACTCCCCATTTGGACACTGCTGCTGTACCCTTGGGCAAAGGATAAAAAACTGTAACCTATGTATGTTGCTCTGGAAATCCTGTGTTTCCCAGCTTCCAGAGCTATAGTGTCTTTGTCTTTTTTCTTCTCCTTCTTCTTCTTATTTTTGTGAAGGTAGTGTTCATTCATTATAGAATAAAGTAACACTGCATCACCCTCAACATTTCATCTCAAAGTTAAAATGAGAAGTTTCCCACTGTCTTGACACAGACAATGTCTTGACAAGAGACAGAACTTTCTGGAAGAAATAATGAACAAACCCGTTTCATTATATGTAAGAATTATGTCTTTACATTCAATTACATCTGGAAGAATGTCATTTGGACAGGTAGCACATTAGATATATTACAACGCATTCCAATTTCCTTTTACCTAAAATGGCAGAGACTTAAAGAGAATTAATTTAGTCACCACACACATTATTATTTTTTTATGCATCATTGTTCAACACACTCCCACTGAATTTAAATCAAACAGTGAGGTGAACTGAAATAATAACAATTATCGGTGTGAAATAATTAAACTGATTCAAATCCCACTGAAGAAAAATAAGCAAAGATTTGAAATCTTACTGCTGAGTTTACCACAGCCACTACAGCCAGTGTGTGGAGTCTTGCTGAAGTCTGATCAGTCTGATAGTGATAGCCTCATGTTTTTATCAATGGTTGGCCTATTGTGAAGCCTTCCATTGAGTTTTGGAGTATTCACCTCATCTGGGTTATTGCGCTTTGTTTTTACAACAAAATGTGTATTTCATTAGTTAATTTTTTTCCGCACCATCATGTCATATAACGGTGATATTTGTGGGTGAGGAATACAATCAGTTGAAGGGAAAGAAAAAAAGCTATTTTCAGTGGTTACCTGAGTAAATTGCATCAATCGGGAGTTCTAATGACAAACCGTTCAGGTACGTGCCGCCCGGACGGGGACTGGGTCCCGGGTGCGAGCCGTAATGTGAATATAAAAAAACCTCATCAAGTGTTGTTGTGTGGCGCGGTGTAATTTCTCTGCTTTCAAATTGAATTTCCCACCGCTGTTCCGGGTGGCCACGAGCTGCGTGCTCGGCACAGCCTGGCAGACCTACCGTGCAGCGCTGGGAGTGGCAGCGAGAGCACCCCCCACCCCACCCCCCCGCCGCCCCCACCGCCGCCGCCTCGCCCGGGAAAAGCTCTGGAAGGAGTCCCAGGGTTTGCTTTCAGGTTTGGAAATGCTTCCTCTGCCTGCTGGCGGCGTGTTGGCAATTTCTCGCTTTTGCTCTTGACCCCTGTTAAACAGAGCACCGGTGGTGGAACAAATAGCGCTCATTTGCAATGTTTCCGAGGCTTTCCAGCGGGGCTTTCGGACACAGAGCTAAGAAACCCTTTCTTCCCCCCCCCTTCAGAGGCTTCAGAGTCCGCCGCTGATGCAACGTTCATACATGATTTCATGTTGTAGCCATCCCAATCCGTGGGAAAACCTCTTTGGAAGTGGATGCTTTTAAACCCTTCGACAGTTTCATTTTGAAGTCCGTTGCTTCCGTGTTTATTTATTTGCATGTGTGTGATATGGTAGATATGCTGTGGGTTTTTGTTTTTTTTTTTAACCTGTTCTTCACATGCTCTCTGAAGCCTCCATCTTGCTGTGCCTTTGAATTCCAATCCACTGAGGAGAAAGTTTTAAGGTTTAGCTCCAGGTTGGGCTTTTTTTTTTATTCCCAGGCATGCTTAATGTGTTTAAGCTGCTCTTTGGTGTGCAGAGGCAAGTTGTCTGCAGCGATTCAGCCCTAAGTGATACGTTTTAGCGCCTGTCTTTAAGATGAAAAGCTCTATTTGAACATTTAGCGCTGGGCCTGTATTCTGCGCTAACGTTGTTGGCTGATATGCCTCTCCCTGTCAGATGCATTACACAGGCCTGTGTCAAACCTGCCAGGCGCACAAACGCCTTTCAAAATGAACTAACCGGATGGGAAGCCTCGTTCCACACACTCCGGATTCGTCATTTATAAAACGCACAATAAATATGACTTTGCGATAGTGAGCGCTTTTCATACCGGGACGAATAAAAAGAGCAAAATTACAGAAAGGGCAGAACGGCAGGTGGCATTTTATCATGTTTAATAGTGTTTTCTAAATGCCAGTTTTGAAAAATTATACAACCTGTATTCCATCTTGAAAACAGACGCTGAGAGTGAAGTTACTCTACCTGGCCTGCCTAACCCTCATCATTCGCTTCATTCCAGTGGATGATGGGATTGATTTCAAACAGACAAACCTAGTAAGTTCTCTGCATTCTTCTTAATTAGTATCTAACTTTGGAAATCAGATAAACAGCATTAATCCTGGTGTAATTAAACTCTGTGAATGGCACGGAACTGTTGCGGGAGGCTGTTAAGCACCTGCTTGACTCCTGGCTCACTTTCTGCTGGTGCTGGTGTTGGGAGTCTAGATTGTACCGACTGGAGTGCTTTTGAGAGATTTAGTAGGCTTTGCGGGACCAGTACTCTCAGACCTGACTGCACAGTTCTTTAAATCACAGCCCAAAGCGGTCTGAAGTAGGATCCCTGTCTAAACACAAGAAATAAGCCAAATGTTTCATTCATCCAATATGTCTGTGACTTTTCCAGTTTTCAGCAGTGTGTGCAATGATTTCTTTTTGTTGTCTTACACTTGAGCATCTTGCACATCAGAGATAATATTGAATTGAGGTCCCATTTCAAATGCTGGGTACATGCATTGCTGCCCATGAAATATATTAGCAGCATATAATTAAATATGCAAACCAGAATATAACCGTCAAGCCTACATTAAATTATATATTACAAAATATATGAGTATTTTCCAATCCAATCAATATATTTTCCTTGAATATAAATTTTGCAACAGAAAAAAATACTTTATGCAGTTTTATATATACTGTATTTTCTGTGTCAGTAGTAGAAAACTACTACTGATTAATTTATTTGACACTATGCACAGTATACTGGAGCCATGTTGAAATATGTTTCTTACATAAGGGATTCTAAAGAATTAAGCCTGTTGTAGAAAAATGGGGAAAGTCTAGAAGTCTTGAGTGCATTTTGTACTATGAAACCATTGAAGTGGAACTGCACAGACGGTATAGCTTCCACAGGACCTTCTCAGTCCATGTACAGCAGCAAAATCCAGCCAGATTTTTACAGCAGTGCTATGCTTCCACATTTCACTCATGTATAAATGGCATTAGGCCTTTTACCTGGTCAGACCGTTGCCATTCAAAGCAGTGCTTCTCTATTCTTACAGGAAGAGATTGAACACGCACACACTCTGCCCCCTTGACACACACACACAAGCATGTTCATGGGCAAACACACACACTCACTCACTGACACACACACACACACACACACACACACATATATATACAGAGCAGACACGCAGACACATACACACACATATACACTTACTTTACACTTTCCTCCTTTCAGAAACGCAGATGCCTTTCTAAAGCCATATTACCAAAACAATCATTGACAATATGCGGCACATCATGTCAGTAAAGCATGGGTAACAAACCTCTCTCCTTCCCCTGATTTGGGTCCTATTAGACGACAGCGCTTCTGTGTGTCAGACTGACGCCTGTGGTCTCCTGTGGAGATGCGTGCTGCGTAAGAGTGTTGCTGCTGCTGTAAGCCTGGGGCACAATATGGCAGCACCTCAGCCTTCTCTTCCCAGCTTTTGTTAAGATGTGTAGGAAAGCCTGTTTTTTTTCGTCTTCATTGCTCAAACTGATTTTGGCATGTTTCCCAAAGCAACTTTTTTACAACAACTTTTTTAAAGGCATAACAAGCAAGGAACTCTTTCTTGGATGCACACAACCACAAAGAGAACTACTCTTCCCAAGTGTTCCTAGGCAAAAACCTTCATCTCTTTGTGTACTATACCTCTAAACAGCTTTAATTTGAACACCTGAGTAAATATACACCTTAGCATCAGTGCACTGAGACATATTAAAGCACTAATCCATAATAGAGAACTCTTATAAGAATCACTACAGCTCTTGTTTGCTGTCATTTGCTATTCATGCTGCGGTGAGGTCTAAATTTGAAATCTGAACTCTTTTTTTTTTTTTATTGTGCAAGATCTCTGTTTTACAAGATGTGCTACTTCATCCACCCACATGGCGAAGAGGATATATGCATGTACATTAAGAGGGACATGCCCACTGGAGGTTCTACTGCAACAAAGATCTACCAGGTATGCACGCTTTGAATAGTTATTTATTTATTCTGTTTATATCTATTTGCGTTTTTCTCCTTTTAGTAGATGCCAATTGTACATTTCAGCTCATCAGTGTAAAAGCAATCACCGAATCCACATGGAGGCATGGGGTATGGTGTGTGCAATCCTACAAGACCCACCCACACCTGTTTTCCAAACTACGACTCCCACAATGCACCAGGACACAAACACCATCAGCAGATTGGCACATCCACCTGACCCTATCTGCGTAGCTCACAGGTGCCCACACGAGTCCCAGGGTAGTGAGAGTGGAGGACTGACCCACACACGCCTGTCACTAGCAGTGTCCAGCCAATGTGATGTCATGATGTGGGCTCCCAGTTACAGTTGAGAGGGCTGGCTTTGAACTGCTCATCAGATCAAATGCATTTACTGTCTGAGTCACTTGGGAGCCCTAATAAATACTTAAAAATGTTTATTTAGATTACTTGGTCATGTCAAATCTCACGTCTCAATTAAGAAGCAATAGCAGCATCTATGACAACTGAAGCATGCGTCAGTGACCGAGAAAGAAACCGTCTGCTTCTGGCACTTTTATATCCTTTACTCTTCAAATTAATAAGCTTGTAATCAAATTGTAATAGGCTTCTTAGTGGTATTAAAGAAATATTTATTGCTAGTGGCCCAGGGTCTAATTGACTGATTTCATTGTGTCACAACAGAGGGGTTTATCGTATTTATTTATCGTACACCTTTCTTGCATTTAAAGACCAGCATCAACCAGCTCCTGTTAAAGCTGGGTCTCGGCAAGCACAACAATCCCTCCCCCTCCCCTGATCATGATTATAAATATGCTGTTAGCACACAGAGAAGTATATAATGTATCAAGGGAAAAAAAAGTTCTTCAAGATTGTTTTGCAAATGCACTCATGACATCTTTTTCCATATTACTTTGAGCCAAGCAGAGAGACGACAATCAGCAAGCGTTAAGAGCCTGGCTTTTTGTGTATATCCTGAAGCAAAATGATGGAGAAAAAAAACACACATCAGCTTCTTTGGCCAGTGCAGAGAATATATTTTACTCATAATAGTGATGGGCTATAATTCTTTCCACGGGGTACAGACACATTCATGGCAAACCATCGAACACTTTTTAATGATTATTGCTGCACCTTGGTACATATCTTGTTCCTCCAGTACCACTTCTGGCATTTTCTGGAGGTCGTTTGAGTGGAATTATAACAGTATTTGGTGGGAGGGGGAGGGGGGAGGGGGGAGGGGGGGGGCAGATCACGCAATCTCTGAAATGCATTAATAACCAATGAGTAAATATTGGTAATGAACAAACAACTGTCAAATTCAGGAAAACAGGATAATTAGCTGCATGGTGTGTCAGAGCTGCCACAAATGATTCTGACATAAACCTTCACAGGCGTGTGTGGACACTCCTAAACACACACACACACACACACATACACATGCACACAGAAAAGAGCGTTGGGATTTGTCTTTACTTAGAAACAAATTGGCAAGTCATCCCTCAAAAAATGACTGATGCATTTTTTTTGTCAGATTGCATGCTATATTAGAGCATTGTCTGAATTTCCATCAGCCTTCTGTCATTTCACATATTGTGAAAGGTTTGCATCATTTACCCCCCACCCCAACGCGCACACGCACGCGCACACACACACACGCACGCGCGCACACACACGCACGCACACACACACAAATACAAACACAAACGCAAACGCAAACACAAACAACATGAATTAATAAAATCAGATCTTCTTGCAAACATCTACCTGCATAGCTGTCTACTGAATAACATTGCAGTAGAATAACACATCAGAGCCTTGCTGTTTCAGCACCGCCTTCCTACTTGATAGATGGTCATTTTATCCAATGGCTGCCATGGATTGTCTCCAGCAGTTGATCAATGTTTTAAAGCTAAAGATAAAAGCTATCTGGGTGTGGATAGAAGGTGTAATTACTTATTTTGTAGACTAATTTAGGTCAGGTAGGACTTACCAAGTGCAGCAGCATGTGGTGTAGTGGTAAGGAGCAGGCCTAGAAACCAAAAGGTTGCTGGTTCAAGTCACAGCTTGGGAACTGTTGTACTTTTGGGCAAAGTATTTAACCCACAATTGCCTTAGTAAATATCCTGCTGTATACATGGATAAGATTGAATATAACTATATTCGATATAACTATATAACTAACTTTGTAAAAATGTAAAAAAAATGTAATGTAGAATTTACATAGTACTTGTGACTAACAAATAAACACTCATTTCACTTCAAGACTGTAAAGAACTTAACAGCTAATGCACAATTGCAATTAAAAAGGTTCATGTAAGTCTTTCTTGCACACCAGGGGAAAACAGTCAGGCAAAAATCCCAAACTGCTTAATTTGTTCAAATTTCCCCCTGGTGTGAATGTTATGTTTCACTGTTTCCGTAGACAAGGAACGAAGGTGAAAATATGTGTGGGCTTCACACCGCGGGCTTTCATGCAGTAATCCGTGTTTAGTGTACATTAGTGGTCCCCAGTCCAACAACAGAGAGTTAACAAGCCCGAATGAGCCGTACAGCCTTTCATTTGTTTGCCTTTTGCTTCTTCAGTAGACTGTCAGATGTGCGCGCTCTTCTGTGGTACAGCTTTTGCTATAGGCAAAGAACTGCGCAACTCGCAAGCCGTGGGTTCAGTCAAGGACAGCTACAGATTGATCCGCAGAACTGGAAGAAAGTCACTGACAGTGAAGGAGGAGAAAACGGGCAAATGATAATGTTCATTACAGAAAATGGTAGTCGTTAGAAGGTTGTTTTATATTAAAATCAATGTGTGCGATTAAGTGTTTTCATACCGCGTTGGAATACCCTGATGGCTTAAAATAAACTCGGCTCACTGTGCGAGGTACTTTCGAAAATAGTTGAAACATGATGGTTCTGACAAAATTACCTTCGCATTTAGCTGTTTCACAATTTAAAGTATTCTTTTATTGGTTCATTGACTGTCTCACACATTCTAGGCAAGGCAAAGAAACTGCTTGTGTGTGTGTGTTACATCATCATCTTCGGCATTAACGATGTCTAGCATGACATTAGAGCACTCCTTTGAATTCAAAGGCACTGAAAAGAAAGTTTAGTTCACTGTAGTTTAACAAGGCTTTACACATTAACAGGGGAATTGTGATGGAGAGGTTTCCAAATTATAAGACAGGTTGACGGCTTTTGAAAAAGTATGGTAGTTATTCATTTCAGTTGAACGATGTGTCAGTACTCAGACACAACGTGTATTTCAGTTTGGCTCAGATCAGTGAGCTACATCAGCAGCATAACAAGACTTCTAGGTAACATTATTTTTTTCCTGCTTTGCTGTTCACTTTTAGCACCTAATTTGGAATTGCCATTTGGTCATAAGGCACACCTCTCCACATGCACCCCCCCCCCCCCCAATCCACCCCACTACGCCCCGCCCAATGGAGGTGAGGTGAAGCTGGCTCCGATTCCTGACAGCTGCTTTGTCACACTGCTAGAGTCACAATGTGCCACAGCTAAGCAAGCATTGATTGGTGGATGGGTGTGTCACCCCTGACATCACAGAGGGACTTCACAGGTCGCAACAAGGGTCCCTGCTGCTTCCAGTCGTTGTCAGTGGATATCAAGAGCGGGCTTGGCCGATCGCTCAGGCAACTGCTACAGCTGACTGAGACAGCATAAATAGTGTAGTCAGTTAATTCAAGTAATGCGACTAAATTCAGTCAGGTAAGATGCAAGATATCTGGCTGGGTGCCACCTCATAAGGTCTGCCACAGTTGTCAAGCCTTCTGTTATTATTGTTGTGGTTGTCATTATTATTGTCGTGGTTGTCATTGTTGCTGCTGTTTAAAATGTTGACACTCATGTCCAGGGCTATTGATGGAGCCTTGGGAAATACTGTACAAAACGCAAATATGTGGAGGGGAAAAGAGCAGTGATCACCTGGAGTTATTGAGTGAATATGGAAGAAAAAAAATGCACGTAGCCCCCTTTGGCTTTACACACTGGCAGTGAGATGGGTTATATTAAACCAACGAAGTGCTCATATGCTGGAAATCTAGGCAAACACTATGAAACCAATGTGTTTACTGGAGTCAGTACTACAGACATATGGTCTGTGTGATCGTCTCAAAACCAAGTTTTCAGAAGCCAGTCTGACACAGCCTCAGTGCCTGTGGCTGGTGTCGTGCTTTTCAACAGAGAAATGTGTTCCCCATCTCTTTCGCTGTCATTCTCCAAAAAATATGGTGTCTTGGTCTCCCTGAGTCTGAATATTTAACTTAGGTTCCTGTTGTCAATGGGGGAGTGACATGTCACGAACCCCCAAGTAGGTGGATCTATAATGTGCTGTTAGTTAATTCACTAATTTGAACCGATTACAGTGTTTTGCTATGGAGTAAAAAAGTCTTTTGATTGGTTCAGTCGAGTCGATGATTGGCGGCACAGGGTAGTCCCGCCCACCATGGGATTCATGAAGCCACAATGGCAGTGCACTTTCAATGAAATAATCATAGATTATAGGTGTTAGTGATCGAGCTGAGAGTCCCATCAAATTAGGAGCATTTTTAGGAAGTTTGGCTCATCAAATGAGAGTGCATTCACTACAGCATCATTAAATCTAATTTGTGAGTTGTCTCTGTAATTACACGTTCTCTGATTTCTTCCTCAGAGTATGGCATCCATATAAATGTAAATCCAGCAGGTGCATATTTGTATAGTCTTTTGATTCGCAAAGTCTATGATCTTTTCTCCTCCACAGACTTTTTTTTTTTTTGATAGATCACTCAGTGTGAATAAAATGATAGACCTCCTGAACTTGTTTTTGTTCGATGTGGGGAAGAAGGATAAAACGTTCGGCTAAAATGCTTAAGAGCCCAGAAAGTGAAGGTGAGCGTTAGCGAAAGTGGTTTGTGAAATTGTTTCAGGATATTGTTTCACGGTCTCAATGTAGCCAAGCTGGAAATGCCTCTCCGTTTAAAATCACAAACCCGATCAGCAACACCTCGTCCGTTCTGCCACGCGGAGCGTCAAACGATGATTAGATCCTGCGCGGCTCTGCTCACCCTGCAGAAAACGTGCTCAGTGTTCAGGTCGTGCTCTGCAGCGGCGGCGGCAGCGGCAGGTGTAACCGCACATCTCCGTGTTCTCACAGAACCTTGCTGGCTCGCTGAACAAGGGCGTGTCCGTCAGATCGGCACTTCAAAGACTCCCGGCTCTCGAGTTACGAGCTGCCGCATTCCAGTCGCGTGGACCGCTGTGAGCAAAGCAACAATTAGCGGCGATTAATACCGACTCCCATTAAAGCTGAGGGTTTCCGCTCGAGTGAGTCATTGACAGGGGTCATTAGTATTCAGGTACGCCGGCATAGCGCTGTCAGGGCGGGGGGGGGGCACCGCTGAGAGGCAGGGAGGCATCTGAGTGACAGCACAGTCAGGGATGAGGGAATATGACAGTTAAAAGAGTGAGAGAGCTGACAAGGAGTAACACCAAACTAAAGGGGAAAGTTTAATGGTTTTGGTCATGAGTGGTTCAAGTTCTGGCATCACAAATTCAGGGCCCCCGAGTCTTTTTAAATTAAAGATCTGTAGTCAAAGATCACAGTAAGATGAAAAAAAAATCACATTGATTTTGTCAATGTGGTAACACCTCATGCATACAGATATGAGGTTTCTATACTACACTGCCATTCAAATACATTACACATTTACTTATGAACTGTAACGTAATCATGTAGAATTGTCGGCTCAGTATGAAGTATGAATATATAAAGTGACCATAACTGTAAAAGGATAATGGATGGTTTGGTCACTTAGTGATTCATCGACAGCACAATGAGAGGAGGAGATGGGGCCGGTCTGATGAGTCAGAGAGCCTTACGACGGCGCTCGGGGAAAACAAACGTGGAGAGCTTAAGTAACTTTTTGTGGGTTTGGCCAGCATTCAAGGACTCCTCTTTAAGGACATCATGTACACACACACACACACACACACCCCTACACACATCACCACCACCCTTTTATTTTAAAATCCCAGCAATGTTGGCCCAAGCGTATTATATTCCCTGTGCTGTCCTACGCAGGCCCCACTCAGGCTAAAATGCAGCCCTTTTTTATGTGTGACGGTTTTATATTTCCTCCCACCACTCCTGTCTGGCTCCTTTTATTCTGTCAGCAAATCAGCCTCTCCGGCCGGCCCGTTCATTAGGCCGAGCGTCCAACCAAGGTGCGGAGCCAGAGCAGGTAATTGCTGTTTGAACAATCTTACACACAATTAGTTCACACATATTACTTTCTGTGCTTTTCAATAACAGGGCTGTCAATCCCACCTACCCCCGTTCCCCACTCCACCCGCTCCTCAATTTTTTTTTTTTTTTTGAATAATTAGGATACCTGTAATTTAACTGCAGATGGACACTTGACTCCCAGCTCCTGTACTGGAGTAGTGTTTGGATTCACCCGTCATGGCCCACCCCGGCAGAGAGTCTCTGCCAAATTCATACACTGCGATAAAAAATGATTCTGACATCCCTCTCAGGCGGCAAGGAGTGCGCCGGACATGCTTTCTGGAGACTTGAAATCCATGCCGCCTCCGAGCCGTCTGTGTGGGGAGGATTTAAGCTGGACATTTTTTTCTGTTATTTTCTCATTTAATAATCAAGGGGAATGAATAAATATGCGTGGAGAGCTCTGTCGGTGTATGATTTCTGACATTAATTATCAGATATACACTATATATCTACGGGCCGGCAGTGTAGCATAGTGGTAAGGACCACGGCCAAGGCTCATAATCAAAAGGTTGCTGGTTTGATTCCAAGCTGAGACACTGCTGCTGTACCCTTGGGCAAGGTACTTAACCTCAGTATATATTCAGTTGCATAAATTTATAACATGTAAAAAATGTAACCTATGTAAGTCACTCTGGATAAGAGCGTCCGCTAAATGACAATAGTATCATGCGATATATATTTATATTATACTTAATTATAATATATGCATGGATAGAGAGAGATGAATAACTATATATATAATATACTGTACGAGAGAGACACAGTATAAAAGTGAGAGAAGAGACACGTCAGCTAAATCCGAGCTCACACCTGAACCTGCAGTGATTACGGAGCTGCAGGTTAGCGGTGCTGTGTGCACAGGCCGGGTCAGGCGTGTTCTTTTCAGAGCTGAATTAAAGGGCCGTGGGGGCCTCTGGCACGGCGCTCAGGTGACCAGCTGGGCATTTGGCACGGCGCTCAGGTGACCTTGTAACGGAGGTGTCGTCATGTAGGGGGTTTGTCATTTTTCAGTTAGACAGAACTGGGCAGCAGTCAGCGTGACAGGGCCCTGCTGGGGGACTCTCCGTGTGCTTTAGCTGCAAGGCCAGGGAGACGAGGCGGCGGCCAGGCCGGTGTGGGGCAGGGAGCAGCCCCAGCAGCCAGGCCGGTGTGGGGCAGGGAGCAGCCCCAGCAGCCAGGCCGGTGTGGGGCAGGGAGCAGCCCCAGCAGCCAGGCCGGTGTGGGGCAGGGAGCAGCCCCAGCAGCCAGGCCGGTGTGGGGCAGGGAGCAGCCCCAGCAGCCAGGCAGAGATGGAGTATGGAACGGGCAGGCAGGAACTCCAGCAGCCAGGCCAGCACAAAGCAGGCAGACAGACAGACAGCCTCACCAGCCAGGCCAGCACAAAGCAGGCAGTGGCCCCACCAGCCAGGCCAGGATGGAGCATGTAACAGGCGGAGAGGAGCCCCACCAGCCAGGCCAGCGTGTAGCAGGCGGAGAGAAGCCCCACCAGCCAGGCCAGCGTGTAGCAGGCGGAGAGAAGCCCCACCAGCCAGGCCAGCGTGTAGCAGGCGGAGAGAAGCCCCACCAGCCAGGCCAGGAAGGAGCATGTAACAGGCGGAGAGAAGCCCCACCAGCCAGGCCAGCGTGTAGCAGGCGGAGAGAAACCCCACCAGCCAGGCCAGCGTGTAGCAGGCGGAGAGAAACCCCACCAGCCAGGCCAGCGTGTAGCAGGCGGAGAGAAACCCCACCAGCCAGGCCAGCGTGTAGCAGGCGGAGAGGAGCCCCACCAGCCAGGCCAGCGTGTAGCAGGCGGAGAGGAGCCCCACCAGCCAGGCCAGCGTGTAGCAGGCGGAGAGAAACCCCACCAGCCAGGCCAGCGTGTAGCAGGCGGAGAGAAACCCCACCAGCCAGGCCAGCGTGTAGCAGGCGGAGAGAAGCCCCACCAGCCAGGCCAGCGTGTAGCAGGCAGACGGACAGCAGCCCCGGTCCCTCAAGCCACGGGGGAGAGGAAGCCTGGTGAGCTGGCTGCCAAAGTCACATGTTAATGCATGCAATCAAAAATCTCATATTTGATTGCATTCATTAACATATGACATACATGAACTGAATATAATGTTGGCATTTTTAGGCATTAATTATAGATTTTATATTTTATAGCATTTTAAAATTATAGCTCATACACAGCAGTACATGCAGAAACTGGCATCTGGTAAAATAGCAACAATCAGATTTTGACACACATCGAGCATGCACGTGATAAAATTTTTATGCGAAGTTTCAGCACGCATCTTTATTTATTTATCTGATTTTTTTGAAAAGGTTAGGCGTCATCATTTCAGTCCATGCTTTCTACACGGTTTCAGTGTTGGAGGCAGGAAAGCGAAACCTAAAGAACCCCACAATCTATCGCGTGCTACCACTGGCTTCCTGATTTCAGCCAACTATGGACTTTTGCTATGGTAAGTCTATTGATTAGTCCATGCGAGTCAGTGAGTGAGAGCACATGGTACCATCACACATTATGGGGTCCATGAAGCTTCATGTGCCTGTCCCTCTGCAGGGGGCACGTTTGCTAAATTAAATTTAAAAAAAAATACAACTGAGACTCATAAGAACAAGGGCACGAGAGCCCACTAGCGCAACGGATCGCCTTTCCAGCGAGCTTGTCCGACCATCCGGAAGAACATCGCTTGATGTCCGATATTTCGCCATTTAGCCCCTGTCAGCGTTAACGTTTCTGTCTTCATTAGAGAAGCACCGCCGATACAGAGGGACCCATGTGCATACGACCCCCACTCAATAAGGAGCTAATATCAACAGCAGTAAAGCCAGGCTGCAGATGGAGATTATGATCAAAGTCTAATGACTCCTACATTCCCCCTGGTGTCTAATATGATTCCCGCCACTGACTGCAGGCCTCTTGCTCCAGTGACAGGATTCCGAGTGGAGGTCACCCCCATTCACCATGTCTCATTTAAAGACGTCCATAAATCAGCCTTATTTTTTGTTAACTTCAGCTTTTTTTTTTTCTTCGTTCCTCCATCATGTCGTGATGGGTAACTTTATTGTGACCTTGTTCGAATTTTGAGTAGTTTTTTTTTTTCTTTCCTTTTTCCCTTCTTGTAATTCTGTCATTTAAATGGTGGCAGCTTTCGCACATTAACCCACCATCTGGCAAAATGTAAAATAAAAATCTGTTTATTTACTGCCATCTTCCGGGCCTGGACCGGGGGATCGGCGTTTGGCAGTGAAGAAAGATGAGCCGCTCAGCCCTGTCTCTGATGCTCGGAGATGCTTATTTTGCTCTTAAGCTCTGGAGATACGAGCCAGACCAAAAAAACATGGGTCTCTGGGTGCTTTGGGGTTTTAAGGGTGTTAGTGATTCATATATGTACGTCCCGCTCGGCATGCTGCGGAGTAAGGCTTATGAGATCAATTCAATTTTAGGATCACATGGAGAATTTTATAAATCCTGTGTGTCAGAAGGTAGCTCTTCGGGGACGTCTCTCTCTCTCCCTCTCTCTGTTTCTCTCCCTCTCTTTCTCTCTCTTTCTCTGAGATGGCGTTGCATTCCCGCCGTTGTAACCGTCCTCACTGTGTCCTGTCCTAAATACACAGTAATTAAGCTGAGCAGAGGCCTGTGGGGCCTCACTGGGATTTTGCTTAGAGAGATCTGCTACTGCTCCTCCTCCCACCTGCAGAGGGAGGGACGGAGAGAGAGAGAGAGATAGAGAGAGGGTGCAAAAGAGAAGGGGAGAGAGAGAAAGGGAGAGATGGGAAAAGGAGGGGAGAGAGAGAGGGGGGGAGGAGAAGATGAGAGAGAGAGGAGCAGGGAGAGAAAGAGATAGAGGAGAGGAGAGAGGGGGGAAGGCAGAGAGCATAGGCGGGGAGAGAAAGAGAGATAGATGGATAGATGGATGGAGGGAGGGAGGGAGCAGGCGGGCAGGCCTGGCGGTGCGCATGGCCGCCATCTTCGCAGGAATGCAGGCGGCCCCACTGGAGCGCCGCGGGGAGGTGATCCATCACCGGCGCGCCTCTCTCCGGACCTGCTGCTCGCTCTCAGCTGCGCCTCTCCGCAGGCGGGCCGTCCCCCTCTACCCCCCCGCCCGTCAGGAGGTCCCCCCTGACAGACGCGCCACAGTCACCGATCTGAAAGACCCCGCCGCGTGTGCCAAAAACTCCGCCAGCGCCCTCCGACCTCGCCGAGAAACAACCCCGCTGTTTACCAACCCGCTTCGAGTCAGCAAACAGCACCTGGCACATATCATCTCCATCACATCCCCCCTCCCCCTCCCCCTCACCAAACCGCCTGCCCGTCACTTAATACACATCTCAGGGGCCCCTGCTGGACCAATAGCGCAGCATGGCTTTCCGCCCCGGCACGCTTCTCCCCCTGTGCAAAGCCTCTGCTTCGTGTGGTCGAGGTGTCGGTCTCCCCATCCATCAGCTGCTCCGTCATCTTACACTGCGGCTCCTCAACTACACATTCTCCTCAGTTTACAAAATGCATACATTTTAATAACTTGGAAAAAAAAAAAATCAATGTGTACATTGACCCCGTCAGCTTCGGAGATACCTGATACTCTGTTTGGACGTGGTCGCGTGATTGATTGACTTGTTAGCGTCTAACCTAAGTGAATAAAACACGCTAATTAAATGCAGACTGAGCGGGTTCAGCGTAAGCTGGTGGCATTTCTGCCTTCTCCCCGCTCTGGGTGGGAACGTCAAAGGAGCCAGCGCTGAATAAACTGGCACGGTTTTCTTCAGTAACACCTCGGGAGGCATGTGTGGGCTGCATAGATGATAAGAGACAGGTGAGTAATACTATTTCGGTCTTTGGCAGTAGTTGTTGCTCTTTTCTTGCATGTAGGTATTGCCCCTGAATTCTTTTCTGCCCTTCAGAACTGCTATGAGTGCCAACCTGTAGCGCCAATAATGCTGATTCCTGCTTCAGTGGCAGCCAATCAGGTTGCATGTTCTTAGATCATTTGCATTGCACTGCCAATCAGGAGACTGTATTGCTCCATGACAGAACCAGCTTTCTCCCCAAAAACAAACAAAAAAAATCTCCATGCTGCCAAGTAATCAACAGTGCATATATTAGATTATTTCCTTGTAAACACTGCAGAATTAGTTCATTAGCAAATAAATATCCATTTCAGCCAAGAAGAGGATTTTTCTTGTCCTAAGTCGCAGCCCCAGCTAACGTGCAAAGAGAGAACTGTCTCCAGAGCAGGACTGTGACAGTATGTTATGGGTTTTAGTACAACTTCGCACATCCACATTCAGAGCACACACTTTCTTCCAAGCATTTCAAAACAGAAGCCAGAGGATTTGAAGCCGCCTTTTTGGCCAAATCCATTAGTAATGAGTGATAAAAATTGCATGGGGTTTGATCGCGTACCCAGTTTTGTTCCAAAATGTGGAAATTGATATTTTCACTATTTTTCCCTCACTTTAACATACTGACTTAATTTGTGTTTTTGGATGTAATGATAATTTCAGAACATCTGATCAACCCTTACTGCATAATTTAGCTCTTTTTTTCCCCTGTCTGTCTACAGTATTAATTCCCATCTTCTTGGTCTGGATAACTCCTCATAGAAGATCTCCCCTTCACTCCCGAACGCCCTTGCCGCTTCCCAAAAACACGTCTACACGGGAGTGCGTCTGAGGGCTGGTGACCGTTACTGGCAAGATCTTTTTAAGTTCAAAAAAAAGTTTTTGCAGATCAGAGAAGCAGTGTATTCCTGTAAGCTGCAGGGAGGTGGATGGATATCGGAGCCCTTTGATAACAGCGCTTCTGCCCGCTCGGAAACGCCCGCCCACCCTGGAGCTGCTCACGGCTCGCCCTCCCTCTCCCTCATAATGAAGATCGACGTGGGTTCGTCCGCTCAATAACGGCCCCCGTTCCTCCTCTCCGTGGCCCCCCCCGGGGGTCACCTTGGCCCCACCGTTAAAATAAGAGGACGAAAAAACGAGAGCTGCACAGTTAAGTTGAAAGGTTTATTAGAGAACTGTGAATACAAAGGTATGTAGGACACTATTCTCCAAGCAATCCACACAACTACTCAGACCGCTCCTCGTCTAAATTCGTTACTTTCTACGCACTGTCCAACCCGGCAGCAATAGTTAGAGATATAATAATTAAATAAATAAATTCAAAAAGGCAATACCAGATACCATAATGTGCATCATAACACCATATGGATTATTAAGAACAAGGGCAAAAATGACTGGGATACTAACCATTTCAAGTAAGGTTTAACATAAGAGTTATAATATCACTACAGGTAACATTCAAACCCAAAAGAGTATTAAGGTCAGGAAAAGTGATAACCTCATACAATCCCTTTACCATTGAGTGAGTATGTCTAAACTGCTATAGCTGACATGAGCATTTCCATCCAGAAGATTTGACGATGTTTATCCTTTGTACACATGTCCAAGTGATAATAATAATAATAATAATATAGTACCTTGATTAAGGGATTAAGGTTCCATTTATACTCAAACATACTAGCCAACTTTCTTTTGTAAAGGTAAAGTGATAAGTTGCAAATCAGTGAAAAATATATTGTTGATGTTTACTCCGACATTAATAAATGTTAGTAAATGTGTTATTAAGGAGGACAGTATTACCAAAATTCCACACAAGGTTAAATAATCCATTACTGAGATGGAAAGATGTACATAACAGAGACTGTAAATACTGCGACCTTGTGTAGAATTTTCTCTACCGACATCAACAACTTATTTTATTTTTTTTTTTACCTTGTGTTTCACTTCTTCACAGCGAGAGTCAGAGCTTGGCTTTCACAGGTTTAAGCTAAAATAAATAACGCTGGGGCCCCACCAGCTGGTTGAGACAGTCTGCCCCAGAGAGGTTGGCACGGTCTGCCTCATGCTAACTGTACCACACACGGATGGGTAGCTAATCCTTCTAATTTTAAATGCGGACACGAGGCTGGCAGGAGTGTGTCCGTAAGCTGAACCTAGATCAACAAAAGGACCAAAAAAAGGAAAAAAAAATGAACACAAAAACTGAAAGGTTCTAAGCTAAGCTCTCTTTTTGTGTGTGTGTGTGTGTGTGTGTGTGTGTGTGTGTGTGTGTGTGTGTGTGTGAGAGAGTGTGTGTATGTCGTCATCATCTTCTAACGTTAATTAAAAGGAATCCATGGCCTTGAACTCGCTCAGGGCCTGGACGGGCGAGATGTGCTTTTTCTGGGAGCCCCTTCGAACCCGGGTCTGGCACTCCTCCGGCTTCTCCCTCTTGACCAGGGGCTTCTTCTCGGGCGCCTTCATGCGCCAGGAGACCACGGGGGAGTTGACGGCCGCCGTGCCGTACACCTTCTGGTACTTGGTGGAGGCCACATAGGAGGCCTTGACTGTGAGCACCACCGCATTCATCAGGTTCTTAGCAGCCTGGATGAGGGACGTGGCACTGTCCAGCTGGGGGAAAGAGTGAGAAAAAAAAAATCAAGGTCAGACTTTCTATTATTTTACCACAATTCTGATAACGAAACTGGGCTCCTTGATCGACTGTATGGACTTGGGACTATGGGAAAAGCCACACCCTTTCACTAATACACCAATTAAGTGTCTAGATTGTGTTATTAGTTGACTATGGCGGCAGTGTAGCATAGTGGTCATGAGCAGGGATTGTAACCAAAAGGTTGCTGGTTCAATTCCGTGATGGGACACTGCTGCTATACCCTTGGGCAAGGTATTAACATGCAATTGCCTCAGTAAATATCCAGCTAAATGGAGACAAATGTAACCTATGTAAGTTGCTAAGAGTGTCTGCTAAATGATAATAATGTAATGCAAAGTATGACCAGTTGTCTGACAGGGGTCCGCAGCAGTAGAGCACCAATGCCTTCACAGTGATAGGATGTTTCTTGGGCCACCATGCTGTGTCAGCAACCACTAGCTGTTTTTGACATAGAAATGTCACCATAATGTCCTACCATCCACTCCAATGTCCTGAGTCCAGTGTTAACTTATAGGCAAAGTAACTAGATACTGTTTATTAGCTGTTTGTTACAAGCTATTTGGAAGAATATGGCGTATTGCATGTAGCTGTTTATCATAATAAAATAGCCAATTAATGTAATATAAACTGACAGCAACAGAAAGTGCATGTACCTGCTCTGATATGGTAAATATGCAAGAAGTTCATTCAATTTTTTTTTCCAAAACTAACCACTGCAAGATCCTTTTTACAGTAATTCCATATGTAATCTTTATCTTGACAGAGTAAATGATTTTGAGAGGATTGGCACCCTTAGCTTGATGCCATACACTTACAGTGACAGGTTAGAACAACAGCCAGGAGAAAGCTGGTCTTTGAAAGTTTTCAGAAAACTGACTTTGACTCTCCGAGCCCGAAAAGTAGAAGTTAAAATATTAAATTGAACACCACAAACTTTTTTTGGCTTGTTTGCGGCCATAAAATTAGGCAATACTGCATTCCCTCAGTGAGTACAAAGTAAACAAACCCCAAATGGGCTACAGATAGCCTGTGGGCTTGAAACCAGGACGGGGAGAAAAAAAAAAAAAAACAGCATAATACACTTGCGTAATTAATGGAACGCTGTTTCTTTACTTTTAACACGTAAACCATTTCCTGTGTCACATTTGTGTGAACAAGTGGGCAACAAAATATAAGGACTTTTCACAATAAAAATTCAGAAATGTGATGCACATACAGTAATACTAATAACTAATGAGTAAACACTGCAAATGTACCACTGAAAAAAAAATCTATATTTCTATGCTGCAAAGAGAACATTTAACCCTGCAAAACAAACACAGTGTACTCCAGGAACCATGAGCAAGTGAAGAAACAAGAGGCTAACGCTCCTCAGCAAACCAATCAAAGCAAAGTGTGTGTTTGATTCCATTGGCTGTGTAGGTTTCTCCACAGGAACATCAATATGTTTACTCTCGCTGGCTTGAGCCAAGAATTAAGGGGAGGTCACAATTTTCCATGCTGCGCTAACGACACTCCAACAAGCAAAAAAAAAAAGGTAAAGGTCTGGCAGCGGAGGTGTGGAAAATCCTCAAAATGGTAAAAATACAGGAGCCTTGTAAACACGATTTTCCCTCATTAAAGGATATTTGACACACCGAGACCAGCCACCTGTTGTTTGGAAACCTTGTTCCTAGCAGAGCAGATCAAGCTGGGAGGGCTTCCATAACCCACAATTAAGAGGAAAACAGTGGCTGCTCAACACGGCGCCTTTTTAAGATTCATAATTAACATACACAGAGGTCACATCTATTTCTTTTCTGCTCCGTTTTGTTTCTCTGACATTTAGAGTCGCTACCGGGCACCGCGGCTACCCCGAAGAGGAGTCAACTAGCTGATTTAATGAAGCCCCATTCCAGCTGGCTGGAACAAAAAGGTTAAAGTCTCAGAAGAAGCCCAAGGACTCTGAAATCTAAACAACACCACAGGTAATTGAATCCCAACAGGAAGTGAGGGCGCTCCAGCAAAAAAAATAACACAAACCCTTCTGACTGCTCGGAGAGAAACAGCGAGGACCGCGGCCAAAGAAGAAAGCGTTTTTTTTTTTTTTTTGGTGTTTGCGGAGGAGGTGAGGGCTCTTATCGCTCCAGGTCTAACACCCTGCTTCACCCGTTAGCACGGCGGCCATATTTTCCAGCAACACCTTGATTTAATGAGGCTGTCGGAGGAGGAGTACCGAAGCGTCACGCTGTTGGGTGACCGAGATGGCTACTGTCCGCGGTCGTAAAGTGACAGCTTGCCTGCTGCTACACGCACGCAGGTGCTGTCGTGCACAGCGGAAAGACACGGTCTGGCCAGACGCCTGATTCAGCTGTTTTGTGACACGGGAGCGTTCTAGAAGGAGGAAAACAGGAAGGGAGACCTGCAAAACTCAGCAGTGGGATGTGGTACTGTACCGGTCAATGCAAGCCCATGTCATAGTACCACAAAAAAAAAAGATTATTTCCAGCTCTTGCTCATAAACTATGACACAGCGCACGCCTCTCAGTAGGAGAACTTAGGGCTTAGTTATTACATATTATTAAATTACTGAAATCAATTAGTGATCATGCCACCTCAGCCAGGTAACAAGCCCGACAATTCAAATAAGTCTGATCTAGAAATGTATGATTGGTAGCATTTTCTAAAGGTTCTACAATAACTACATGACACCTTCATGAACACTTTATAGCACCTACGTTTTCTTGCTGTGTCGTCATTCCAACACACTTTTGCGAACTGACTCAGACTCACAGAGACTGTAGATTGATTGTTCATCGAATACACAGTTGGTTCATCTCAGTTTGAACAAACATTGAATGAGAACGACGAATAAAATTAGTCACAAATGAATTTACTATTGCTTAAATATTGCAGCAGAAACCCTTCATCAAGGCCTAGCCTCAAGGCGAGTTGCCAGCTTTATTTATAAATATTTAGACAATGGGCACAATTAGCCGCAGCTATTTTATGCAAGAGATGCTAGAATACAGATGCTGGCATACTCTAGGTATAAAATTACATAATTTGAAACTAAGTTGCATACGCTATAATATTGCTTATTTACAAAAATGATGCACGTTTAACATTGCGTATAAAGAGAAGATGGATCAGAGGGAAAGCGTGCGTCACAGAGAGAGTGCTAGTGGAGGGTTGATGTATGAAACAGAGGCAGGGATAGCAGGGTGCAGGAGAGGAGATGACCAGTGGCAGCTTGCTGTTAATCTCCTCCTGGAACTGCCACGTCCGGTTAGCGGGAAACACCGCCGCTCCGGCCATCACTGCAGGGCCCGCCGGCATGCCGCTTTTTCCCACTAATTACTCTCATTAAGTCACAACGCCACGCTGACCATGTCATCGCTGGCAGGAGAATTCTGGGAAGGGGGGGGGGGGGCTAAAGGGCACAGATGGAAAGCACCCTGCGTTCCGTGTCCACCCCGTCCCCTCGAGTTAGCGGAAATATGTCGGATCACGGTCGTCTGGGAGGGGATGGTGTTTACATCCATCTGTAAACGTGACGGCGGGAGCCCTCAGACGCATGGCTCCCCTCTCTCTCTCTCTCTCTCTCTCTCTCTCTCTCCCTCTCTCTCTGTCTGTCTTTCTCTATCTCTCTCTCTATCTCTCTGTCTCTCTCTCACTTTCTCCCCCTCTCTCTCTGTCTTTATCTCTCTCCCTCTCCCTCTCCCTCTCTCTCTCTGTCTCACTCTCTCTCTCTCTCTCTCTCTCCCTCTCCCTCTCTCTCTTTGTCTCACTCTCTCTCTCTCTCTCTCTCTCTCCCCCCTCATTATCTCCATCCTCCAAGTAGCCAGCTCTCACGCGCAGAAACGCCTCTCCACGCTGGCTTTAACATGTGTGTCAGAAGCTAACAGGTCGCCAGCCAGAAAGCAGCCACCCGGCACGTCATTCGTCTCCATCGCCGATGTGCCGCAAGAGTGAGAGAGAGCCGGGAAAACGTCTCTCCTGTCCCAAACACCAAACGCCAGCCACTTTAATGCATTTCCATCTGAAAATTTAGCATCTTATTTTCAACAGTCAGGCTCCCCCACCGTCCTGGTCCCCTCTGGCGTCCTTTCAGAGACTGGATGAAATTTTTTTAATATATATATATATATATAAAGCACTGGGAGCATTCTCCTTTTCTGTTTTGTACACTTCCAAATTTCATATTTACAGGTAATGCAAGCGGAAAAAGTCATTTATAACCTCTTGTAAACTGCAACAAAGTGGAAATCTGTCGACATGATAGATGCAGTGTGGGGTGGGGTGGGGGCGGGGGGGGGGGGCGGGTTCTTATTCAGTTTGGAGGGGAAGAAAAAAAACATTTATCTTGTGTATTTATTAGAATGCCTAAAAACAGGGCTTAAAGAATAATAATTTAAAAAAAAAAACATTAGGAATGAAACTCAAGTGTGAAATACATATTTTCCCCTCGATCCCACTCGGCCTTATTACAATAAACAGTTTACAGAAATGTTACACTGTAATGAAATAAAGCACGCACCAGAACAGCCCATTAATCATGTTATTTTGCCAAAACTCACAGAATGTTAGCTGAGCGAGCCGCCTTTCATGCTAGCGTGAGGAGTGGAATGGAGCGTTCAAGTGAGGCCTTCGGTTGCGGAGCTGAAGAAAGCCTGTTTACCGTCGTCTGTAGATAAAGCAGGCCCCTGTGGGGGTGGGGGGGTTGCAGATTGCCTTTGTGTGTCTGCCGTCTGAAGAAAGCGTGCCGAGCAACACGCCTGTCCTGCCGTGTGCATCTGTGAGCAGCGCACAGGTCTAACAGCTCAATTTAGAAGGAGGAAGAACGAACTGGAAGGGAGGCGTTCCCCCCTCTACCCGACGCTAACAGGGGTGAGTGATACAGGCCTTCGAAATGTGTGACCGGCTTCAGCGCGCTCCCCTGCCTCTGCCTCACTCTTCCCTCACTCTGCCTCACTCTTCCCTCACTCTGCCTCACTCTCCCCTCACTCTGCCTCACTCTCCTCTCCCCTGCCTCCCTGCTGCCTCTCTCTCTTCTCCCCTCCCTCTCTCTCCTCTCTCCTGCCTCTCTCTCCTCACCCCTGCCTCTCTCTCCTCTCTCCTGCCTCTCTCTCCTCTCCCCTACCTCCCCCCTGCCTCTCTCTCCTCGCCCCTCCCTCTCTCTCCTCTCCCCTGCCTCCCCCCTGCCTCTCTCTCCTCTCCCCTCCCTCTCTCTCCTCTCTCCTGCCTCTCCCCTGCCTCTCTCTCCTCTCCCCTTCATCTCATCATTAAGCCTGTTGCCCTCGGGCGCTGCTTCTCCCCCCTGCGCCGGCCCTCCTTTGGTCCGGCTGCGGAGCTGATGCGTTGTGACGGCAAACCCGGGAGACCAGCCTTGTATGAGGCGTGAGAGGAAGGACAAAAAACAGGCAAAGGGGAAACTGCCGTCTCCTCACCGCGTTAAACCGCGCTCAAGGTGCTGTTGTTATTCCTCTGGATAGCAGTCTTTTGTCTGGCAGTGGGGTGTCAGAATGCCCATCGAGAGGCATGTTATCCTGGTGAGTGCCGCATTCTCCCGGTGTGAACTGGAGACGCAGTGGACAGTGGAAGACGCTTGGGTTTGAAGAGGATGGGGGGTGGGGGGTGGGGGCTGAAAGGAGTTGAAAGGCTAGCAGCAGAATCTCCGAAAGGATAAAGCAGAGACCAGCTGTATGACTTCATTACACTGTGTGAGGTACAAAGGGACCTGAGTCAAGGCCCCTTGCACTGTATCACACAATTACCAAAGTAGCGATCGGCTTTCCAGGACGCTTACGTAAGAGGGAACAAAAGGACACCCCAAGCCCAGGATCTGCAGAGTGCGGACTAATTAATCTTAAGGAATTATGAGCAAAGAGCACCAGAGGAGGTGCAGACAAAGTCACTGTAGGGGGAAAAAAACCAGACCGGTCACCTGAAATTTGTCCCCAGCCCACTGTTTCCTCCTGCAGTGGAGAGAACTAAAGAGAGAGGGAGACGTGTTTCCTATTAAGCTCATAAGGCATGGGGTTGGTCTTTTTTCCCCATGAAGAATGAATGTAAAGTTCAGACTCTAAAAAAGTTCAGCACCTTTGTGTTCTGACGGAATTAAAGCAAGCGCTGTACCTCAGATGTGCAGCTGGATTGCACTAACACTAATCCACAAGGAATATGTGACATGGCTTTAATATCTGCCACAGAGTTATTGATGCGAGTTAGTAAGTCTGAGGCTGAGAGATCCAGATCGAAATGTGTGTTGAACTGGGCTCTAAGCAAACTTTCCTTTTCTTGCTTTCCTCTACTGTAGGGAAACTGGTGAAATTGAGTGAATGAGTGAGGCATGCAGAAGTTCTCCAAAAATGCAGGGAAAAAAACATAAATGGTAAATGGACTGCTTTTCTACTCATTTGAGTACTCAAAGCACTTTACAGTTATATGCCTCACATCTACCTACCAGTGGCAGAGGCTGCTATACAGGCTTACCGACTGGCCACTGGGAGCTGTTGGGGGTTCAGTGTCTTGCTCAAGGACACTTTGACACTCTGCCAGGATAAGCCAGATTCGAACCAGGGACCTTCCAATCCCTAGTCGACTGCTCTACCTCCTGAGCCACTGTCGCCCCACATACACAATAAGGAAAGTACTTCACTATATGGCAAACATGGTAGATGGTAAATGTTGCCTTTTTGAATATTCCAGTATAAATAAAACAATAAATGCATGTAAATAATCATCATCAATCATCATCATCAGCAACCACAGAGGTAAAGCATGGAATAGGGGTCTAGCACATAAGCAATGTGAGACACTGTTTTCAACACTGTACTCAAATTTGCTCCAAGGCAGCTCCAAAGCAAAAACTTAGCTGAAGCCAGTACAAACAAAATGAAACACCAAACTTCATCCTAATTAGCCCAGTAGTTAATGAGCAGATTAAGCTGTGTTTTACTGAACCAAAATGTCTGTCAATCAGCGTGACTAATCCTTCAAGTGTAAATTACAAACAAAATGCCCAGTGTTTTATAAAGACATGTATTTATGAAGATATTAAATAATTCAAAGGTCTCCTGATGGGGTTTGAGTCAACCACTGCTCTCACGATTGCCAATTAAGCATTTGTCCACCAAACAAGAGATAATTGTTTCTGAGGTAATGTATATGTGAGGTGTTCATATACAGAACAAGGGTTCACTGCAAACACAGTAGACAACTTATCTGACATGCTACAAGCAAGATAAGGGTAAAGTATATCACTATCTACAGCTGTTACCTTAGTTTAGCTCTGAACTGAAAAAATGTCTTCTTATTAGCATTTATATGCAAAGTATATCTTTAGTAACAGATTAGACTGTGGTCACTGTGCAGAAGAATGGAAACCTATTTCACAGTGTCTTTCTAAATCCTGGGGTGCTGGTCAGCAGTGTTCCTTTGATGTTAAATTACTTAATTAGCTAGTAAATATCCATTTCAGCCAAGAGGAAGATTTTTCTCCTCGTGATTTTTTGGCCTCCACTCCATTAATAACGAACGATAAAAATTGCATGGGTTTTGTTCCGAGTTAAATGGAAATTGACGTTTTCCCTGTTTTTTTTTTTTTGTTTTTTTTTGCACTTTAACATAATGACATTTTTGGCATTATTTTGTTTTTTGAGAGGTGAAGATAATTTCCAAAGTCCATTCAGCATGGTCTTATTGTGCTATCTGGGCTCCTTTTTTTGCTCATTACTCCATGACTGCAGTTCTCTTCCCTTCCTCGCCATTCTGGTTGAGTATGACTCATTACAGCTGAGGTCGTCTGCACTGATGAAAGCCCTTGACACTGCAGATGAGGTCACACACATTGCTGAATGCCCTCCCTGGCCTCAAAACAGGCCTGGACAGTGATTCGTCTGAGGACTGCTGGCATGTTCTTTGATCTCAGAAATTTCCAGATTAGAGAATATCGTCTTTTAGTAATAGCCGGGCAGGTTCCCATAGCTGGGAGCTGGACGGACTTTAAATACAGATGCGGCCATGTCTTTGATACTTTGATACTCAAGGGAGGGCAGTGAGAAACCACAGGAGAAATGCGGTTAAATCCCAATGAGTCGTTACAGATTTGCACCCCGATCGTGTGTGAATTGTGAATGAATCAAAGCAACAGTGGTACTGAATCCGCAAAAGGTGAAAATAAAAAGCCGTAATTTCCGTGGTGCGTGTGTGACTGCAGGAAAAGGGATGGTGGCGTAAGGTCGTCGGGCGCCGTGGCGATGCAGGAGGCCTGGCACCGTGGTGATGGACGCAGGGCCCCGCATGCGGACACTGACCTTTTCCCTCTCACCACCCCCGTTCACCCCGCAGTCTGGATGAATAGACCCCCACTCCCTGAGTATTGAGACAGTACCTTACACTGGGGTTTCAAAGGCATGGGGAGAGGGCTCGAGAAAACAAGGCCCTGTACCGCAGAAGCCAAAACACTGGGTACGACCCCCTGCGGGGCCTTTCAAGCGGGACTCAAAGGCTGACACGTCTAATAGGCTCCCCGGAGGTGATGTACGTCGCTGTTTTTTTTTACATATAAAAGGAGAGGGGACGGCCAGAGGCCAGGGTTGCTCTGGCCAGCTTGAGGCTGCACCAGCACTGTGTCACACCGTGTTAAAGAGGAACACCCAAGCCAAGACAAACCCAAGAAACCTGCGCCGCTGGCCAACTCCAACACCCCAGTGCCCTGGTTAATTACACAGGCTGGCTGTGTGAATTACTGCTCCTCGCCCTGGCTCGCCTGGCCCCTTCCTGCGCTATCCAGCTCCAGCTCCGCTCATGCTAAGTTGGACTGACCGCTAGGCCTCTCAGTCGTCACCAGAGCCCCGAGAGCCCCGGGGGATTCTGGGTAACACAAGAGGCACAGCTTTCAAAAGGCATCTTGAGAAATGACTGGAAAACAAGAAGGGAAAAAGGCTATGTTTCTGTTTGGATCTGTAGCAAAGGGGTTTTCTGCCAAACCAAATGAGGCATAGGTGTGGAGTGGGATTACATTACATTACATTATTGTCATTTAGCAGACGCTCTTATCCAGAGCAACTTACACAGTCTATAATCTTTTAATGTTATCCATTCATACAGCTGGATATTTATTGAGGCAATTGTGGGTTAAGTACTTGGCACAAGGGTCCAGCATCAGTGCCCCTGCGGGGAATCGAACTGGCAATCTTTTGGTTATGAGCCGTGCTCCTTAACATATGTAAGTTGCTCTGGATGAGAGTGTCTATTAAATGACAGATAATGTAATGTAATGTAATGTAGTGTAATGTAATGCAAGATGCAGTCTGAACAGATGAGTTTCAATCTGCATCAATTCAGATATCCTGACCACAGTGGGAAGTTTGCCCCACCACTGGGAGGGCCAGTACAAACAGGCACCATGACTGGGTGCAGGGAGAGGGCAGTCAGTCACTCGCCTGACAGTTGCAGAACAAAGAGATCTGACTCTGGGGGTTATGGTTTGAAGATCGATTGGAGGTATGGTGTAGCTGTTCCATTCACTGCCCTGTAGGCTGGCACCAGGCTTTTAAACTCAGTGCAAGCTGTAACAGGAAGCCAGTGAAGTGAGATGAGGAGGGGTGTGACATGAGCATGCTTGGGAAGATTGAAAACAAGTATGTTTGTCACTATGCTACCTTGTGGGTTACATGGTACTATTACTGCTATTACAACTGAATTATGGCAATTTCATGTTTTTGTCACATCTTGTTTGTTTTCCTATTTAATCACAGATATGGAAAAAATATGAAGTTGATTGTGGGATGCCAAACAGGAAATATTTCTATGTGAAGGTATTCATAATGTTTTGAATATACTAAATGAAACTTGGCATATACACATCTCTGTAACACCTGAATGCCGCTGCGTTATTGACTACAATGCACTTGTCCTCAAATAGGCCAATAATCAACTTCCCTAAATGCCAACATTTGAGTAATTCCTGAGCTAAATCATATCAATTTTTCTTATTTATAAAATATGCATGGCAGTAATAGTTCAGAATGTTACTAGAACTTCCCGCTAATTAGATTGATAATGTCTCATTCAAGACCCTGAGAGATGCATAAATATGTATCTGTGTCAGTCGATACACATATTCAGATTGTCATACAATATACTAAAGAATAAATATATATTTCCTGTTTGACATGTATCTATAAATGTGATGCCATATATCTTTGAAAGTGAACTGCAGGCTTAAACAGACGAACGCCTCCGCTGCCTCTCAGAAATTGCAATGTTAAGCTTCTGATATCTGGGGATTTCTATCATTAATAAAGCAATGAAACACAACAGATACATTTTACATCACAGGGCTCCATCGGCCGACGCGTCACAACATCTCTCACCGCTGAAAAAAGCAATCTGGCTGACAGCTAAGAAACCGAGAGGAAATCGTTTTTTTTTAAAAAATCATCTTTTTCCCCGCAGACGACGGTCTGTGGCTGTCAGAGAGCTCGGCCTACAGGGCTCATCCCAGACGCGGGGCTGTAATGACTTTCCTCTGTGGATGCATGGTGATGTCACCAGCAGGACAGCGCCAAAGACACTCTATTTACTACCAGCATATATCCAACTCCGGCATTCCTTCTGTCCGCTGTGTTGGCTGTGGGTGTTCCGTTCTTAGACCACGCCCCTTCAAGAATGTTCACAAGGACCCAGCCAATCAGAACAGTTGCAGCGACAGTAGCAGAAATGGAACGTTGGGTGTGCAAAGCTTCCAGAGTTGAATATCTGTGCTTCCACTGTGTAAGGCGCTAACGTCGCCGCGATCCTCGTCCTCTGGGCCCCGACGCGCCACCCGCCCTGCCACCGAGAACGGCCGCAGGATGACAGCCTGCCATTATTGTCATTTTTAAAGAAATTCATCCTTTCACCCGGTGAGCAGGGGGAGAGAAATGAGCCGCAAGCAGTCTAATTTAGTCCAGCGGAGGAGCCTCTGCACTGCAATTACTTTCAAACGCCACCAAAGCAGAAGTGTCTTCCCTCACAGGTGGCTCTGTCTCCGGGAGGGGCTAGGTGAGCGTTCCGAGGACCATTATTTTTTTCGGCAGGGGTATGATCACTAACAGGAGGAATACAGATGGAAAATGAAACCGCGAACCCCAGATGCCCCTGTGAACCGAAATGTAAGCACATAACAGCTGTACAAAACAAATGAAACGGCTTTTTCAGATGTGTGTTCTGCTTTCAAATGTAAAGCATCCGACAAATGGGCAAAACAAAAGGCTAGTACACCAGTTTTTTTTTTTGTGGTTGTGTTTCTGTTGTAAGGTGTTGCACTTAATGAGCGTGTTTAAAAATAGTGAAGGGATAACACAGACCACACGCATAAACACTCTTTAGCCATAAAGTTTAAGCTTCCTGTGCAATTTCTCTATCTGTACGACTTCCTTCAAGACAATTACTTTCCCCAGAACACCTGACCATTAAATGGACAGAGGGTGCATATGACCAACTGCATCACACCCCCCCCCCCCCCCCCCCCCCCCCAAAGCCAATCAGAATAAACCAAACATTTCTCATTTTAAAAATAGCCCTAATCATCATTTTCCTCATTCAGAGGGGTTATACTTCAGGGAGAGAGTAATGTTTCTTTGTGGGTAGACGATTACTCACAGACAGGGAGTCTTGCAGTTAAAGCCGTTGGTGTAATGGCCAATTCACAATCCTCTGTGATGGTGCACAGCTTATTGACATCAAGGTTAGGAAGCCACCTTGTGTGCTGTGGTCGTTCCAGGTACAGCTGCCAGTAGGTGGCAGTCTTCGTCAGTGACCCATTCTGTCACATGTCACACGCATGACACTGCCACATCCATTCCACTGCTTTTACCCTTTTTCATGGCACATTTTATACCACACACACGCACACTCACACACACATACAGTGCTAGAGTATTTGATTCAATATATTAATGCTTAAATGAAAAAAAGTCCTTTGACACACTTCGCTCAGGAATTTGGCTTCATGAGAATTTCACAAATAATGTAACAACCTAGTGGTGATCTCTCACAGACCAGCATTGACCACTCTAATGTTTGTCATTTATAAAATATCTTAGTTTTGTTTCTCTGCATGAATTATTCCGTAATCACTCCGAAGCTGAAATGAAATGAATGATTCTAATTCCATCTTCTCATATTGGATACATTTAATACCCGGTATAAAATATTTACAAACACGCACACACAGACACACGCACACAAACACGCACGCGCGCACACACACACGCACACATCGAGAAAAAAAGTAGTACAGAGAATAAATATGCATTGACAATGGCATACTTTTCAAACGCAGAAGGGCTAAAAGATTCCAAGGCTTCAAGGCCTCACACCATTCTCTCCTGGCTCCACCACAACACCCTTTCAAGGGCAGAGCGATTCCGTTTCTCACAGCTGCTCACGACTTGCTTCTGACTGTTGGCGCAGAAGGCAGAGAAGGCCGTGCGTGGCCTCGGCAGATAAACCCGGCGGATTGCAGGACCGGGGCCGAACTGTAAGCTCAACGCGCGGCTGAGATTTGCGAACGTGATAATGACAGACGCGAGAGGTGACTTCCCCCTCAGGAGCATGTCGCTAATTTTCACACTTACAACTTAACGCTTAGCTTCGCAGTCACTTTTCCGCCTCAAACAGACTTACTGGTTATTACCTTAATTACGACAAGCATACATTATGTACTTTTCCCCAGCTTGTGAAAAAGCCGTGCTCAGCAGAATTTCCCATCTACCCCTACTTTTCTCTCATCACTGTGCGATTCAATTCGCTCCGCTTTATGTTTATTTTGCTCTGAGGACTTTCAGGAAAGCACTTCATTTTATGGTGGGAACAGTTGTTGGTACTGTACAATAGCGTCATTGGATAAATATGCGAAGGATATTCTCCTTCTTAAACTCAATGTGTAATTCTTGTTCATAATTACTCCATCTCTGGACAATGTACATAGTGTACTGGTAACTAAAAGAGTACTTTCATGTCCTCATAAACAGCTCCACAGATTGCTCCAGAGTTCAGCCATTGTGCTATTGGCAGTGTGTTTTTCTTTAGTTTGGAGAAGTATTCTTGATTTTTTTGTTGATGATGATGCTGATGATTGTTATTATTATTATAACTTATGGTCATGTCTCCAAAAACTGGAAGACCATTGGGCAGGAGTTGTTTAGCATAACCTTCATCTGAAGCAGACTGATGCCACTGGAATCCCACTATTGCTGTGTGGATATCAAAGACAATGTGTCGCTTTTGAAAAAGTCCAGTGCAGTTAAACACAAGGTGCATGGTGGGCCATAAAGCTATCAAGTCCGAGGACATAGGTCAAGGACCTAGACAGCTCTGTGGATAACTTTTATGAGATAGATGGGCAGTTTTTACATTAGATTTTGTCTTCACCATGATATTTCATTCAACAGCAGATACCTGTAGTAGGTGAACAAAATTTTAATGAGCTGATGAGCTTACCATAGCTAAGTTTCTATCATTTTTTGTTTCATTTTTCTACTAGTACAATGTGTGGTATTACGCCACATTCTTGGTATGAAACAGTAACTACACCCCTTTGGTATACAACTCAACTAAAGAAAAAAACACATATCAAGTCAGCTGACAGCTATAGTGACTACTCTATAGATGCCTGACCTGTCAAAGAGGATATGCAGCCTCTTGACTGTTTCTGATTGCATATAGATGGAAATCTATCTTATGCAACCGCTGTTGACCACAGTCCAGCAGCTGCGTCTCTCCTCAACAGGAGAAAAGCCTTTGATATTCACTTCCTATCAAGGCCCGGCTAACACAGAGATGTTTCTTATCACATAAAAAAAGAAAGAAAAAAAAGTGATGGGTGAAGGATTTGGCTGTTTGATCTGCAGAAACAGTATTGCAGCTGTGGAGTTACATGAAGGGGAACCACTCACATCACAAAACGAACAGGTCAGGGGTTTTTCCTTTTTTTTTCTTTTTCAAATGTAGCTTGACAGGGTAAAGATGGCTGGATGATGTAATCCAGGAGATTCTGAAGACTCTGATTTTCCTTTTATATTGAACATTTCAGTTTCAAGCATTGGAAAAAAAATGCTTCAACAGCAGAATGTTAACTTTTGTTGCAACTGACCTTTTCTTACACTGGAATGTTAACTTTTTATTGTCAATTATCTTATCAAAACATTTTCCAGCATTGATTTAGACCTTGGGTTTTGCACACAGTGGATCTTTTGATGTTAGTTTTAACAATATCTCAAAGACCTCAAATACGCTCAGTCTGAACTTAAGAATGTTAAACTCCTTTGCAAATCAGCTAAAGATCAGTGTTCCAGAGGCAGGGAGAGGCGAGACAATACCTTTTCAGAAATAACAACAGTGTTAAGGTCAGCAATCTGATGAATGCACATTCATTCCATTGGTAACACGGTGACATCCCATTCAATGGGGTTGTGTTATGATGAGAAGTAGTACTATGGATATAATGTGTAGTACTGGGAATATGAGGGGTAGAAACACAGCTATGAGGGGTAGCACTGCAGGTATGAGGGGCACTAATACAGGTAGGGGTAGTAATACAGGTATGAGGGTTAGTACTGAAGGTATGAGGGGAAAATCAGGAGAGAGAACTGAGACTCCATGTAGAAAGCTGTGAAAGAGCGTCAAAGGGAAAGGGGAAAAAGGTGGTGAAGGAGATTCAGGGCTGGGCTTCTTTTTCGTTTCGTATCCTAGGGGATTTTGTTTTTCAGACACCAAAAGGGCAAATTGTGTGAGGTAGCATTAAAAGTAGGCTTTGTTCCTCAGACATCTTTTTTGCTGTTGCTGTTGCTGTTGTTGCTGATATTTTGATTTCCCTGAGACCAGCATGTTCAGGATTTTGTACTTTATAGTTAATGTTTCCCTCCAACAACCCCCCCCCCCCCACCAATAACTCAACATCATATGATCTGCAATTCCATGGTTTTACTGTCCTATAAGTTATGTTTTAGGTGAAGCTGACATAAAGGGTTGTATTTATGTTTTCTTTTTTTCTTTTCTGTTGAGAAAAGTTCCGATAAGTAATCACAGTCCTTAAGACCTGACGTGATTGTTGACGTTGGAGCTCAAACTCATGGTCCCTACCATATACTGTTCATTCCACAAACAGCTCAACAGTATAAATCCTCGTATTCAGTAGTCTTATACTGCCACTGCTAACAACAAAAACCCTCTGATCAAATAGCCTTAGCTGTTCCTAACTGTTCCAAGACTCCTGAGTTTATAGGGATAATCATTCAGTAAAGGATCGCCTGGAGGTGATCCACCAATTACCCCCACCTGCTGTCTTCTGGGAAATGTAGTCTTCTTCCAGCTAAAACTGCTCTCTGAGAAGAGCGGGCGAGTTTCCCCTGTGGCTGGGCCCCACGGTTGACTGGGGATTATGGGAGCGGGTGGACCGGGGCTGGAGACTTACCCCAGAAACGATGAGCTCTCCCCCGAGGTTCTGCACCTCAGCTTTCACCTTGCTGCAGATGTTGAGCTGGTGGCAGTACAGGGCGATTCTCTGCAGGTACGCCAGCAGGTCTTGCTTACAGGCAGAGTCCGGGCACTGGGGAGACACAGAGGAGCGAAGAGCCCGCATGGAGGCGACGTTATCGATCGCAGGCCCAAAAAGACAGGGCTTCTTAGACAAACAGAGCCGCTGTCCGACACTGCGAACAAAACAACCACCACGCGCCTCCTGCCACGCTGATGGCGATGAAACCGTAACAGTTACTGCTGACTTGGAATTTATATGTGGCTGTGAAGGGAAAAGAGAGGTTACACCACAACCTTTCCATGACTGTAAATACAATTCAGAATGCCACATGCGGCGATCACCTGCCACTTTTTCAGTGTACAAAAATGGCAAGCTACTCACACATGTACAAAAAAAAAAAAAGACATTCTCCAGCAGGGAAGAAAAACAGCTCTGCTATACTGACATCAAAAAGAAGCCAAGTTACATTAAATCATTTATCCTGGACTACTTCACACAAACCAAACAAGCATTATCCCAAACCAATGGAATCCAGTGCTTCTTCTGTGTAAGCTATCGCACGAATAAAGTGTGGTCCTTCAAACTTGAGGTGTTACATCCAAATTAAGACTGCACCAGCAAACCTAGTTCCTTTTTTTACCCAGTGTATGGCAGTACTTCATCTTCTGAGCTAAACAGCCTTAGAACGAGCCTCTGCTGTGCTCTGACCGCATGCAGACCAAACATAAGAATAACAAACGACAGGCAGAGGGTGGTCTTGCTGGGCAAAAACAAAGACGTGTATAGTGCAGTAATTTCTCCTCTTTCAGTGCTGAAGTATCTCGTTTACATGCAAGTAAAGGCCAAAGAAAGGCAATTCCTTGCTGTGTATTTACTCTGTGTAAGGCAGAGAGGTGGTAAGGTATTAAAGGGTTGAGGAGATACAGCAGTGAAGCACAGCTCAGCCAGGGCCCGGTTTACGAGAGGACTGAGCTTCATCTTATGAAGTAGCACAACATTTTATGAAGAACGCCTGGATTTCCGTGAGGAGAGCTTGGGAATTCGGGCCTCTCGAGTCATGACACAGTTTAAAAAAAAAAAAACAGGTCCCAGTAAAAAACGCTCTCTATGACAGCTAATACCATCGTAAAATAACAGCCTTCAAGCTGTTAACTCTCGAATCCTTTGTGGTGTTACAGTGTGGTGGGGGGGGGGGGGACGACTGAGTCACCGAAAAGGACCCTTGCCCCGGCGCAGGAAATGCATCTCCGCTGCGCCGCGCAGCCTTGAACTCTGACAGGGCCGTTATTAATTTACCCTGCTTTCCTTCAGCATGCATTACAGGGTGGAGAAACAAACAATCCAGCGAGAAACAAACACGGCAATTCTTCACGGTCCGGGAGGCCCTTTAAGCCGACACGCTGCCTTGTCGTTAACATTTCAAGACCTTTGCATTGTTCTTATCGGCCTGTCTTAAGTAGGACAGTAAACCACGCTTGCTGTGGGAGCCCCGTATTGTCTCCGGGTCTCTGAGGTGTTGATGTGATCCTCCATGTGGCATTGTCGTTGTTTCAGATGGTACATTGGTGTTGCGTTTCTCTGCTGTTCCCAGCCACTTGGTCCCCCTTCCCTTCCATACAAATCTTTGCCAGTTTGGTTTTCCGTCGACAGAGCTGAGTAACCAAGTGGAGGTGGTGTGAAGTTGACTGGAATCGTTGTTTTCCCACACAAACATAGCGTGCTGCTAACAGTTGCAAATGGGGTAGAAATACTCATTCACACTTTCAGAACCAAAAAAGGATGTGAGATATTTTCCCGTTTCCTGCGCGCTAAATGCTACTGCATTAGCGGCTCCCATTATTCAAGATGAGTGCCTTTCACATACTGACACGTCATTTAGGAAATGTTCCTTTAGTAATCCCATGGCCACCGAAAATAGATCTTTGTGCCTCATCAAGGGTACTATAGAGTGTCCTAAGCAGGGGGTCAATCCCACAGCTCACATCCAACACTCTTAATCCAAAACCCAATTAAAGCACCCATATGATACACTGCGGTTTTATTTCAGCAAATGAGGGGACATAAATATCGCGCAGGGCCTAGTTACAGCACTGGCTGCTAGCGTGAGCCAGAGCTAATTTCACCTGGAAGAAAAAAAACGCACATATATAATTTTAAATCATACTGCAATGATTTGTTACTACTCGCCAGGCGGGCTTGACTCAGGCACACCGATGACATTCTCATTCCCTTTCCTGACGATGGCTAATAGTCCATTCATTTGCCAGATTTCCTCCTCATGTAAATAAACAACACGGCTCATTACCTGCCAAGGCAGGTGTTCGGCTCGGTTCCCCCGCCCCTGCGCTGCCCGGCGAGCGCGCGGAACCGAGCCCTGAAAACCGTTCCCCTCTCTTCCCGTCCTTACTGAAGTTTCATACTTCATAGCGGGCTCTACCTTGGCAGACCTTCGCAGGCTCTGAGCGGACGTCTTGTGGAATAAAACACTTTGATTTCCGATGAGACGGAAGCAGAAATTAATCAGCCGGCGTGTAGAGAAATGAATTGAGTGAGTCGTATCAAAGCGAGGCCCGGAACTAATCACAACCTGGACGCAACTGCTAATCGCAAATTACATCCCCGTATTGATGGTATTTTTTAATGAGTACCGGGGACAGGCTCTTGACAAAAAAAGTGGTCTAATATTTCATTTTTTATTTGGTGGCTAAATTCCTATTTGCCCTTTGCTTTGGACTTACTAAATTTAGGTGGATTTATTTTTCAAAACTCTGTAATGCTGATTAATTTGACTTAGAGAGAGTGCTCTGGCTGTGACTGTGGGCATTTCTTTTTATAACTTTTAATAAATCTCCATGCACATTGATCTGTGTGTGTGTGTGTGTGTGTGTGTGTGTGCGTGTGCACGTGTGTGGGTGTGCACGTGTGTGCGGGTGTGGGTGTATGTGGGTGTGCACGTGTGTTTGTGTGTGTATGTGTGTGTGTGCATGTATGCATGTGGGTGTGCACATGTGCGTATGTGTGTGTGTGTATGTGTTTGTGCGCACGTGTGTGTGTGCATGAATGTGTATGGGTGTGGGTGTGTGTGTGCGTGTGTAGGGGGGTTAATCACTAACTGGTCAGGAAAAATCCAGGCTGTCCTGTCTCCCTGTGATGGAGAGTCACAGAGTGGGTCCTCAGATGACTGCACCAGTCTGCTCTGCAGGGTGGCCAATTTACCAGAGGGGGAGAGAGGAGAGGAGAGGCCGCTTCCTGCTTCATGCCAGCCGCCGCCAGCAAATGGAGGGGCCTGCCGCTGGGGGCCAGTGCTCCCTCTAAGCCCCTCCTACGGAGAGCTCTCCGCCCCCAAGCCCTCCCCCCCCCCCACCCCCCAGGCGAAGCCCAGGCAGCAGGACGAGGGGACCCCAGCACCGCTAACACGGTTTCCCACTTAAGGGAGGGCGCCCCCCCCCCCCATCCCACCCCCGCATCAGCCGCCAGGGATTCAGGCTGTCTGTCATGCATGGCTGGCCCTGCCACTTACTGATTATGGATTATCATGTGTGAATGCAAAATCCGTGTCGCATTTGATAAATAAAAAAAGCAGCTCTGACTTACTTTCTAAATTGCTCTAAACTTTATATTTAAAAAAATCAACTGAAAATACTAAAAATGGAGGAATCACAGGCGACTGGTGACAGGTTACTAAAGCAGTGGTTTCTTGATACCGGTCTGTTCACATGCATGGCCTGCTCCCCATTCAACCTACTGTATTCTTCCCTAATTTCAGACTGAGTCCAGTAGGAATTTATCCCCATTCAACCAAGACGCCTTGCCCTGAATGAATGAATTTATTTAGGTATTCCTACCTAAATACGCAACATTGTTTTGGTGGTCCCTAGGGAAAAAGCTATACTTGTTTAAATTTGTTTCTTAAAATGAAGAACAAAGCACATTGTGGTAAAATGTAATCTGGGCCTTGATTGTATAAACGGAATTCGATCCCTTACCACTGCCTGCACATTTTAAAAATAAAAAAAAAAAACATTTTGTTGCTGTCGTTGCTGTTGTTTAAAAGTAGAAGCTGATTTGCGAGAGAATGTTCCAGGCTTTCCGTTCCGGCGGCACATCACATATGTATCATTGAGAAAATGAGGAGAACAGCAGAAGGGTGTCTGAATATTCAGTAAACACAAGTCTGGGAGTTGGTTAAGGCCCGAATTGAAAATGGCAAGCCACCTGTTCAATTCATTACAGAGACTGTCGAACGCGTCGCGAGCCCGCTTGCCTCCCTGCCTCCGCGCCTTGTGACATCTCCGCTCGACGCCCGGTCCCGCGGAACGGCGGCTACGCTTGGGCGACTCGACGCTTTTAAGCGCGGTTTGTTTTCCCGAATCGAATGCGTTTCCCTCCGCCTCGCCCGCCGCCATCCTCATTACTCAAAAAAAAGAGAAAAAAACAGGCTCCGCTGATTTTAACATAAAACACTTTTCCCGCTCTTTTTTCCATGGGTTTCTGTAATTAATCTCTGACTCCTTCGGCCTGGGCGCGGCTCTGCGCCGCTCGGTAAGTGTTGATAAAATGGCGAAAGACCTAACCGGAGATAAAACGCAGCCGGGCCCGCCGCCAGCATTGTTAAACGTTTCCCCACTTTTTAGCCTGGTTAGCCTGCCTTCATTTTTCAGAGGGTTGCACTGATTGGTCAGGCACTGAAAATGATCTGTCAGCACTCGGAGAAGGGGCTCATCCTGTTCTGAATGCAGCACGATGGTGGAGGTAATTATATTAAAGACAGCCCCTCCTCCATCCCGCACCAGAGCTGTCCTGCATCTGTAAGACCGGGGAGGTGTAGGACAGGCTCTGAGTCAGGCCTTTCCCCGCCCCCCATTCCCCATTAGCTCCGCCCACCTGGTCGGCCACGGCACGGGCCAGCTTGTCCATGCGGGAGCCTGCCTCGGCGATCTTCTTGGCCGCGTTGATCACGTCCGACGAGTTCTTCAGCGGCCCTTTGCCCCTGAAACGGAAAAGCGGCAGTGAGATCCCGCTGTCATCCACGCCGAGTCCGCCAAGGTCGTGACCCCGGACCGCTGCTCGTCTTTCGCAGCGGTACTGTGAGGCATACACTGATAGACAGTCCTACAGCTGTGGCATTGGGGTCTGTGCCCGTGAGGACCCAAACACTCAACTCGATCACCCAGGCTTTCCCTCAATGTTTTGTTAATAGAGCATCAGACACCGATGGCCCCGTCACATGATCCGTTCCAGAAAGAGAGCTTTAAATTCCATAGCCAAGGCGCACACATTAATTCTAAGAGAACACTGCTATCATATGCTGCGCTTTCATGCTTTAAACTGACAACATAACAGTTCGGATTTGTTATTCCATGCTGTCTTAAGTACATATAAATATACATACACACATAATCCCTTTGCCTCTCATATATAGAATTTTATATAGATTTTGCATATATAGACTTTTAGAGAAAGCTTGTAAGAGAGAATTGAATGTATTGCAAAAAACAGGTTTACGTACTTAAAGAGGCTTATCTGCTGATATGTTCTATTTGAAAAAAGATTCTATTTTCAGACCACTTGCCTGGAACATCAAAGCAATTTTGGAACACAACTGAAATAATATGGCCATGCCTGGAGGTGCATATTACCATCCCTCAATGTAAAGTGTGGTCAGCCTTTTCTGAAGCCAACTGCAGCACCTGGCAAACTCACTATCCTCACACAAGCAATGACAGTATATCATCAGGTTATGATTGTAATCAATGTATTTATTAATGACTCATGTGAAAAGTGTATTAATCACACCTGCTTAACAGAAATGGTCATGAGGGCTGAAGACACATTTAGGACTTTAAGAGACGAGCGTGAGAGAAAATCTTTAGACACACAGCTAGATTAACTTCTTCTAATTGTTCACATTGAGATCTTGTTTTGATGATTTAGTGTGGTGCCATTTACAATTTGAGTGATCACAGTACTTCTGGGTTGGCATTCCATCCTCTATGCTCTATGTACTGGGTATTAGGCAAGGTTCATGCCATTCAATTAAGCTTGTAGCCACGATATAGTAGGTTCTCCAAGCAGTGTTCTCTGTAAACTGTGTGGGGATATCAGAGAGCCAGCCAGGACCAGCGCCAACCCCATCACCCTACCTGGTGAAGTCGGTCATCTCCATCATGATCATGCACATCTGCTTGGCCAGCACGATGATGTCGTTGCCGTTGTCGTCCCACTTGGCCACCTCGGCATCCAGCTTGCACTTCTCCTGCCGGAAGCTCTCCACCTGCTCGGCGATCTTAGCCTTCTCCTCCTGGGGCAGCTGGGCCATGATGGCCTGAGAGAGGGGCGGGGTCCAGGAACAGGGGGCGGGGTCCAGGAACAGGGTGGGGCAGAGGGGCGGGGTCCAGGAACAGGGGGCGGGGTCCAGGAACAGGGTGGGGCAGAGGGGCGGGGTCCAGGAACAGGGGGCGGGGTCCAGGAACAGGGTGGGGCAGAGGGGCGAGGTCCAGGAACAGGGGGCGGGGTCCAGGAACAGGGTGGGGCAGAGGGGCGGGGTCCAGGGACAGGGGGCGGGGTCCAGGAACAGGGTGGGGCAGAGGGGCGGGGTCCAGGGACAGGGGGCGGGGTCCAGGAACAGGGTGGGGCAGAGGGGCGGGGTCCAGGAACAGGGGGCGGGGTCCAGGAACAGGGTGGGGCAGAGGGGCGAGGTCCAGGGATAGGGGGAGAACAGAGGGGCGGAGTCCATGAACAGGGGGTGGGGCAGATGGGCAGGGTCCAGGGACGGGGAGAACAGATTGGCGGAGTCCATGAATAGGGGGCGGGGCAGATGGGTGGGGTCCAGGGACAGGGGGAGGAAACAGGAGGAGTGGGTGGAGGTGGAGGGAAGGGGGAAAGAGATCGGTGGAGGGGGTGCAGGGTAGGGGGGGAGAAACAGATGGAGGGGGTGGGGGTGGAGGTGGAGGGTAGGGGTGGGGGGGACATCAGTGGGAGAGAAAATCATTAGTCGCTCTGTGTAAATGAAAGAAACAAGCAATCAAACGAAATGACTTGGCTTACTGCTTTTACACTTATTCATCGTAATTTCTTCCCAAAGTCACGGAGAGCTCCGAGAGCCCCACCCTGCGAAGTCTGTGACTCCTCCTTAAAAACTCCAGAGTGAAGTTATAGATTTTGCTATTAATCACTGCAGCCGCACTCATAAAGACCACATCCATTTTTCTATTTTGTTGCTGAAACAGATTAATTTTCGCCATAACAATTCAAAGCATGTCTGAAACGGAATAAATCTTTTGGCAAGGTCAGAGTCACAACGTAGGAAGAGAATACTGTTTGTGAGATAAATGTACAATTATTTGACCCCCCCTAACCACCACTACCATCACCGAATAAATAGCCCTATTGTTCAACGCTACAGAAGCAGGGTGGAAAGGAGATAATACACAAAATAGTTTGAGTCAAGGTTATCTAAATTAGGGACAGAAACAATGGTTAAAATGGATGGGGCACCTATTAATAAAAGGATTTCCATTTCATATTAACCATCTATTGCAGAATACTGTAACATAAAGAAAATGCTACTCTCAAAAAAAAACTTTCTATGCAGTTTAACTTGTTTCGTGTTATTCCTTCCGTTGGTCTGATTCACAAATGCTAATGCGGAAGTAATTTATTTCACTTGGAGTGACTCTGTCTTTTTTTGGCCTGGAAACCCCCAGTCCCCCACTACCAACCAGCCTTGGTCCAAATGAACATGACATTTGTCTTTGCAAATAAGAGGGTGGGGGGTGGGGGGTGTTTGAGGACAGGGTGAAGCGTGAGCATTAGTCAGCCTCCCTGTGTCAGTGAGGATGCTGGGAAGAGTGGAGAAAAGGCTTGGAGGACTCAGCGTGATGCAGGCCTGTTCGGTCGCGCCCCCCCCCCCCCCCCCCCCCCCCCCCCCCCCTTCAACAGTGCCACAGTCCTTCCGCTCCTCTGAGACATGGCCACTTTGCCCACTCAGTGCCCACTGGTGACACAGCCTCGGGCTCAACGCTCACAACACAGTATGAGTGACTACACAGCGACAAGCCGGATACAAGAAAATAAGAGAATTATCATATATTGAGAGTGTTACCAGATGAAGCCGATTTATTTTTATTTTTATTGAATCTATACACATGTAGCCAAATGGCAAAAAGTTGGGGCACGGTCAGCAAGATACTTGTCTTGAGTGTAATCTGAGCTCCAGCGCCCGGGTTCAATACTGAGTGTGATGTTAGCCAAAAATGACTGGGAGCCCACAGTTGTGTAACAAACTGGCTTAGTTCCTCTGGCCATAAGGGACGGTAGGACAACCAGGGTTTCGTCTTCTCACCGCTATCAGGCACCCTGAGCATTGGCTGCCTTCCTTTTGCTTGTTGAGCTGCATCAGTGGAGTAACACCTATCCTCCATCAAACGGCCACTTCACTGTACCGTGCCGTGTGACTAGCAGTGCAAAAATACAGCCGTTGTCTACATGCAAATGCACAGCTGCATGCAACTGCATCAGATGATTGCATTTGTCTCCCTTCAGCGCTCCTGCACAACTGCAGACGCCGTTGCAGTAAGACAAGCAACAACGTACGACTGGCAATTCCAGAGCAATTTTTTTTGAGAAAAGCCCTCCACTGTTTCCACAATCGGTTCTGCATTTAAACCTCCTGAACTGTCACCGGATCAGGGTGAGAGAGATGAATTAAGCCATGTGAAATCAAACGGTCTCCGAGGCGGTTTGAACAATGCTGTTAAGTGTGTAACCATGGTTTCATAAAGCCTCTCAAGGGTCTCCTTACCACGCGCTGACCTCTGTGTGAGAGTCGCCAATTCACATTATCCTGACGCTGCCTGGCCACTTCACTTAGGACGCATCCAGCATCAATCACTTATTGATTTCTCATTTTTCTGGGACGGGTATCACATGATAAGGAGGAGAACCTCCTGAAAACAGATTACATTCTATAAAAGCACAAGAGGCACTAAATCATGTATCACTGGGGCAGCAGTGTAGCATAGCGGTTAAGGGGCAGGACTCGAAAGGTTGCCGGTTCAATTCCCTGCTGAGGCACAGCTGCTGTACCCCAGGGCAAGGTACTTAACCCAGAATTGCCCCAGTAAATATCCAGTTGTACAAATGGATAACATTGTTATAAAAAAAAAAAAAAAACGAACCGATGTAAGTTGCTCTGGATATGAGCATCTGCTAAAATTCCAATAATGTAATACTGTTTTCATTAAGCTGAAGGTGAAAACACTCTGTGAGGAGGAGGAGGGGGAGGAAGATCTCCCGCCGGCTGCTAAAGACAGCTGATTGGGACGTCAGGGAAGAGAGGTCCTAGGTGCGGCTTTTCGGAATTCACTTATCCCCAAATCCCTTCCCCGTTCGCTGATAACAAACAAGAGCGGCCCTCGGGGGCTTAATGCGGCGTCAAATCCGTCCCGGCGTGCCAACACGGCCGCGTCTGCGGGGATTAGACCGTGGTCCCGGGTTCCTTCACAGAGTGAGCGCTCTGAGACCGCTTTAATTTCTTTCATTTGAAATAAACTGTCTGCACGCTCAGGGTTCAATTTTACGGTTGACCTCTCCGCGCTGTTATCCTATCTTTCTGTTAATGGTGAGATTCGGAGGGTTCGTTTGGCCCCGCCCCCATGGGAGGGTGCGCGAGCGTGTCCGTGAGCCCGTGTGGGCGTGTGTGTGTACGTGTGTATGTGTGTGTGTATGTGTGCGTGTGTGTGTGTGTGTGTGTGTGTGTGTGTGTGTGTGTGTGTGTGTGTGTGTGTGTGTGTGTGTGTGTGTGTGTGCGTGTGTGTGTGTGTGCGCGTGCGCGCGTGCGTGCGCGCTCGAGTCTCTGGGCGCGCCTATTTGCGCTTTCTATCGATTATATTCTCCTTTTAATAACTCAGCGCATTACGAGCTCTGTGTTCTCACATAATGGAACTGACAAGTGGGGGCCCCACAACAAGAAAAGCTGCCGCTGGAGCAAAACAATTCGCAGGACCTGCCCGGATTTAATTTCCAGGCGGCGCGCGCTGCCGGGGGGACGCATTAATGAGGAATGCGGAGCGGCTGACCCCCCGTCTCTCTGTCATGTCTTCAGTAATGATACAGCACCCGGAGGGCCGGCCGGGAAGCCGGGGAGCATGGCGGCACGTGGGGTACACCCGGGCGAGGCCCTTCACATAATCCTCTCAGATCATGGCTGAAATATGCAGATTCGCGTCAGAGTCAGCGTCCGGTGGGGCGTGGTTATCCCCACGGCACACTTGTGGCCGCTCCTCCCCCTCCACGGGCGTAGGCGCATTTAATTCCACTCCCAAACAACGCAGTCGCCTTGTGCGGGAGGCTTATCGACCTGCCACCCTGGGTTCGCTGCCTAACCCATGTATGATGGCCAGCCAGGGCGGGCGGTGCCAGACCAATGGGGGCGCCTACGGTGTCCTCAGATGCCTGGCAAGGCCCTTTTTTACATTATTGTCATTTTGAAGATGCTCTTATACAGAGCGACTCACATAGGTTCCAGTTTTATCTATTTACATAGCTGGATATTTATTGAAGCAACTGTGGGTTGAGTACCTTGCCCAAGGGTAGAACGGCAGAGTCTCAGTGGGGAATCAAACCTGCGACCTTTCGGTTACGCACGCCCTGCTCCTTACCACTAGGCAGCCTTTACTGCTGCCTTCAGTCATGTGTGTTACCCTACGCAAAATCAGCCTCGATGCAAATTACCTGCTCGCTTAAAACGCCCTCTCTTCAACATCTGATGTTAAAACCTTCATTTGCAAAGGCACTGTACTCAGAGAAAGAGATCTCTCCACTTGTGGAGGAGAGTTTTGATATTCATGGTTTTGATATTCATGGGAGACGTCCGCATTGAAGACTAAAGGTCTTGCAGATTTCAGCAGAGTAAAAAGGCAGGGATGATTTGTAAGCAGAAGTGGGAGTAATCTGTGTGTTAGGGAGGGCTCACTGTCTGAATGACTCACATCAGCTCACTGTTGCTGTGCTGAGCTAATTAGCTGCTGCATGAATGGACAATCAGTGAGCTAACTATCCACGCTGGACAGGGAAGGACACAATTAAGAACCGGTATATCATATAATAATACAGCTCTTCTTGGGCCGGTCATTGTCAGCATCTTGCCTTTGAATAACAAATAAATATGTTTCCACTCAAAACCGAGGCTTTGTAATATTGTAAAAAATATATATATATATATATATATATATTCCACTAAAATACAACATCAGAATCCTCAGCCGGATCTGAGAAAACTGAACAATGGCGGGCTTTGAGCCTCCTCCGCACATCCCTGCTGCTTTTCTGCGCCGGCCCTCGCTCGCTGCCGTCACCTTTGAGATGGCTTCATTTAGCTAAAGCGGCGTCTCCGTGCAACCTTCGCGTGCCGCCCCGGCACCTGGCTCGTTCAGGTTTACAGCTCACTCATTTCCATTCATAATTCTCCCATTGTGCCGACTGCTGGCCCCGCAACCGAGGCAGAGGGCCAGAACCGTCCCACAATGCACCGGCTCATTTGCATGCGGAGGTCTCTGCGGCGGGGGGTGTCGAGCGCAGATACCCTCCTAATGTTCTTTAAGCAGGTTGGTGCTCTTCTGTTGAAAAATCAATAATGTACGCAAATCTGGAAGCCCCCGATGATCGCGATCGCTGGGTTTTGGCACCGCCTGAGAAGCGGCGAACCGAGGGAGCGCATCAACGGCTCCGCACCTCCACGCACCGAAGCTTTTGTGTTAAACCTATCTGCAAACTGCATTGGATTTCCTCAGCTTTGCATAAGTATGTTATTATAATCTTTCAGATGTCTTCATCGGCAAAAGTGATTAATGTCACGTGGCTTTACCCGTTGAGCTTTTTCAACGTGGATTTGCTCGGGAGGAGTGTATCTGTTCAAATGTAATGTATGGTCACAAAACATACAGCGGGCGGAAACAGTTGGGGGTATTTGGTGGGAGAGGGATATTTGGTGAATGATGGCTGACTGCTCCTCTCAGGCACGATCCCTGTCTGTACTGATCCCCCAGTGGTGGAATGTACTCCCCACAGGAGTCAGGACAGTGGACTCACTGGCCATCTTCCGACGTAGACTGAAGACTCATCTCTTCAGGCTGCATATCGGTTCCACCTCAGTCCCTGCCCCCACCTGCTACTTGTAGTACTTACTATTTATTTTAAGTGTTTTGGATTCTGTGATCTAGTGACTGTGATGCACAGTACTATACTTGGCTTCCCTTGTCTAGTCAGGTTGCACAAGCTAACTTAGGGCTTGAAAAGTGTTAAGTTCACACTGGCCTGGGAGTGTTATTAGCCTGGTCTGCTACTGTTGCTCATTCAATCTGAATGGATACCCTGTTATTTTGTGCTATGAGCAAGAGTGTCTGCTGAATGAATGTAACGTAATGCAGTGTAATCAGGCGCGGCGCTTCGTGATTGGACACTCACTCTAGCGCTCTGTCCGGCGATGAGCTGGTCGTCCTCGGTCTGCACGCTGGTGCGGCTGCGAGTGTCGTAATCCTCCTGCTCGAAGTCGGAGTCGTCCTCCAGCTCCTCGGGCGTCTGCAGAGGGGTGCAAGGGGTCGTTAGCCGGGAGCTGTACAGCAAGCGGGTCAGCATCTCAGCGTGTCAACAGCTCATAGATGCTCTAACCGCCAGGAGAGACCAAACAACAGCGAGGGGTCGCTGCGCCTCCTGCCAGCTCTAGACGCAGGGTGAGGACACCGTCACATGACAAGGGACCCCATTGCAGGCACAGACTGAGGACGCTGTCATGTGATGAGAGACCCCCATCGTTAGCGCAGGTACGTGTCTTGCCTGATGATCTGCGGGAGATGGGAGTGGAAGGTGGGGGCGTCTGCCTCCAATCGAAACATCAGGGGCTTCTCTCTGCCGAAACGGTAAGATCTTTACCCATACTTCAGCCTCCCCCATTGTATTTTGCATCACTGTCTTCAGTCCCCCAATTCACACACATTCAGTGTAATGAAACGTATAATAATGTCCTCCTCAAATGAAGAGAGGAGGGAGGGAAAAAAAGAAAAAAGAAAGAAGAGAAAAGAAAAGCGGGAGACCGGGAGTAGCGTATCTCGCCATGCTCCATTGCGTCTTCAAACGCCATTTCAACCCGAGCTGGCTGGGAGCGGGCCCGACCTCATGAATATGGAACTCCAATTAACACCGGGAAGCCGGAGATCACCGCTAATCAAGAGCCGTAGCGTGCGGGGGGACCGACTGCATGTCACCTCCATCCGAGGAGCTGCTCTGTCAACGCACCTCTCGGCCCTCGCCCCGTGTCCCCAAACACCCCTGTGTCCCCAGACGTGCTGCCGATCCCTCTAGGCCCGGGTTCACCTTGGAGAAGGGGTGCTGGGTTCCTCCTAACACCCCCTCACAGACAGGGGACCCACGTGACGGGACAGACAGGTTTACAGAAGAGAGACAGGCACCCGTGAGGTGGAGATTTGGAGGGGGCTCTGTGGACTGACAGATTGACAGTGATATAGGAGAACGTTTCACTATTACCTGGCAGTGTTCCACAGCCTCAGAAATCAGATGCAAAGCGCAGACAGCACACAGCTCCTCAGTGTTATACTGTTCTGAAGCTTAAATATTTGATATGAGCTTTATCAATATAGCCTTATTTACAGTCTGAGAGCTGACCCAGCTAGTGACACATCAGTGTCTACCGAATTTCAATACAGTTTATTTCATGAGCCCTCTGCCTCAGTATTAATTTTTCATACATTATTTCATTTTTTTGTGGTAATGGAGACTGGTAGTTGTACACAGTACCCACAAAAAACACTTTACCTCATTTAAGACTTCTTTTTAGGCATTCTGAGGTTTAATGCAAACATGACAACATCAGTTGTGCACAAATACCCAGCAGTGAGCTTTCCACTACCCACAGAGGAGGCATTTCTCTGAACAAACTGCCTTATCATAATGGAAACTTAAGATGAATGAAAACAATTTTCACCCTTTTGTGTTTGGTGCAAGACTGTTCGAACGACAAGACAGACAGACGGACAGACAGAGGGAAAGACAAACAGACAGACAGGAAGACAGAGGGAAAGACAAACAGACAGACAGGAAGACGCACAGACACACAGAGGCAGAGAGAAAGATAGACGGAAAGACAGATACAGCCAGACAGACAGAAAGAAAGACAGACAGACAGACGGACAGACGGACAGAGGGAAAGACAAACAGACAGACAGGAAGACACACAGACACACAGAGGCAGAGAGAAAGATAGACGGAAAGACAGATACAGCCAGACAGACAGAAAGAAAGACAGACAGACAGACGGACAGAGGGAAAGACAAACAGACAGACAGGAAGACACACAGACACACAGAGGCAGAGAGAAAGATAGACGGAAAGACAGATACAGCCAGACAGACAGAAAGAAAGACAGACAGACAAACAGAAAGTAAGAAACAGACAGACAGAAAGAGGCAGACAGACAGACACAAAGAAAGAAAGACAGGAACAAAGAGGAGAAAGGAGGAGAAAGGAGGGAAGTGAAGGGCAGCACAGTTTGTTCAGAGGCAGCAGATGCGCAGCCTCCAGTTGTTTCTCAGGGATAGCGGAGGATCGCATTGTGCTCGGAGCACGTGTCCTCATCGCAGGGTGCATCCAGCGCCCCCCTCCGAGCGCCGCTCGCCACAGAGCCGTCATTAACGCTAAACGCGGGGACGGCGACACTCTAATCCGGCGGGAACCCCCCCGCCACATCATCGGGATACAGCGGGTGGAACCCAGGCCAGCCTCTTTGATGCCTTACTTCTGGACATGCACTGAGCAACACTCATTATGCGGTCCTTTTCTATTGATAATGCATCTCTAATGACGGAGGAGACACGGCACAAAAAGTACAGCGAATAAAAGGGCTTTTTTTTTGTTCTTTTAGAAGCAGAAATGAGCATTCGGGGGAAAATAATGCACTCCGCCGGTCTTAGGCAGTGCAAAGCCCTGTTTTACATTATTTACTAACATCAGGTTATTTCCATAATTTGATTTTGCAGCCGCGCTGGGAAAGTTTCCAGCAGAATAATGTTGAATAAAGGCATTATCATGCTGAGGGGTGGAAGGGCTGGAAGTCTATGGGACACTCGAGTGGAATGTGTTCTGGGCTCAGATACGTTTCACTCATAAGGCTGCAAGAAGCGGTCCATCAGAGGTGGATACACACCGGGCTTTGTGTTCCAAAATCTGGGATTGGGTGGGGTGTGTGTGTGTGTGTGTGTGTGTGTGTGGAGGACAGGTCGCTAATAAATTTCCAGGATCAGTACTTATATGTGTGTTAATTTATTAATTACTGAAGGAAAATATTGGGTTTTTTCTTTGTTTTATTTTCCTACCAATATGCATGAAGGGCAGCCAAATAATTCTGTCTAAAATAAGAAATAACATTGAAAGACAGATCTCTGCATTAAAGACAGAACTGGGCTTGTTTACTGTATAGTACTTGAGACAAATGAGGTGCAATCTGAATATTTAAATATTTGATTTTGGAAGCCTTAGTATATCCAGATATTAAATTATTCAATATCAGTATCAAGTACTGGTCCCTAATTGTAATTCTAATTGTAACAATGAATCATGTGAGGATTATTTTCCAAATTGTGATAACGAATCGTGTGAGGGTTATTTTCCAAACTGAAAATCTGTTGGAATTGCGTTTGGCTGGGGACGAACCTGCAGGCGAGGAAGAGCAAAGCACACATCCAACATGTAGTCGTTCGGCTTGTGGGAGCACATGGCAACGTACCCTTATCATCAGCACCGCTTTCCTGATGTCACGAACTCCATCATACACCAGACGGGAAGCGTCGATGAATTCATTCTCCTCAAACGGCTGCGGGGGGTTCGTGCTCAGCGCCTCTATTGCAACTTCCACTTGTTCGGCAAAACGGGGCATGACTAGATACAGGTAGAAAAACAAAAAAAGGGGGGAGGGGGGAGGGGAAGAAAGAGAAAAAAGTGACGGGTTACGCATATCCTTCAAAGTTTGTTTTTCCCCTCGGGCGTAAACAAACGGATGCAAAAAGCACCCTCGAAACGCCGCGTCCTTGGCTGGACGTGCGTCCGCCTCGGTCGCACTCGTGTGAGGCGGGGGTCGTCCCTCTATCGCTTACACCCTCCCGCGCCGCACTCCGAGAAGAACAAAATGTCACCAGAAACATCGATGATGGAAAACGCTGCCCTCCCCGTGCCAATTAACCGTTTCACCTTGCGTCGGTGCGCCGGGGAGAGACAGGAGTGCGAGGGGACGGCGCTTGTCTGTCAGATCGCGGACGGATGCGCTAACAACAGGGCTTCGCCGAAATGGGTTCTGGGGAGGGGGGGGGGGATTTCAATGCCCTACACGTTCTTTACCATACAAAAAAAAAAAAAAACAGGCAGCGCGGTAGTTGCAGCAGCGTTGGTAAATGCATATGTAGGACACTCGCGAATCGCTGCATCTCCGTGGTCGTTATTATTAAAGAAGATAAGGAATCTTTTTGTATCTCCACACGCCAAGAGACGAGGAACGCTCGTCGTGTTCGCGGAGCGTGTGTCGGCTGCGTGTTGGAGGAGCCGAAGCGCTTATCGCGCACGCTCAGCGCGGCAGCCAGACGGCTGCTTGTACCTCAGTCCCACGTGTAGGAGTATTAGTGTAGGTGGACGTGTGAGAGATATCCAAAGTCTGCCCACGTAACTAAGCCCACAGGATAGCCGGTCTCTGACCACCCAGCACTGTGCTAATTTGCCCAGATTCCAGACCAGATCAGGGAGTTCTTCCAAAAGTTAATTTCGAAGTTGAGCCCGATGACTCATTGCATCCCAGCTACAGGCTACATGGAGTAGAGCTGTCGTTTTTTTGTTATGCATTACTCCTTTTTGATGCTGCAATACCTTTCTAGAACATTTCTGACCATAAAAAGTGAACATAAAAAAAATTCATAATTAAATTGATTCAAACTGTCGAACATGAAAAGTACTCAGAGCAAAATGACTACAGTAGCACAGTACTTGTCAAACAGATTCCTGTATAGCATCAGGCTACACTTAAGATACTATGCACTATGAGTACTTATCTAAGGTTAAAACATCCAGTCACACACCGTTTTCTTCTCATGACACGAACCACATCCCTTCACTTCTGGCTGTACCTGACAGCCCCAGAAACAGTCATGTCCCTCAAACATTCTCTTATTGAGTACCAACTTCCACAGACAGCAGCGAGGTGTAGTGGAACAGGAACAGGGCTTGTAACCACACGGATGCCGGTTTGATTCCCTGCTAGGGTACTACGGTTTTACCCTTGGTAAAGACACTTAATCCACAAATGCCTCAGTAAATATTAAGCTGTATAAATAGATAAAATTGTAACCTACTGTAATTAGGTCACTCTGGATAAGAGCATGTGTTAAATGACGATAATATAAATGTAACATAAGCATCACATTTCACCACTAGAGGCCAAAAAAGTCAGGACAGTAGTCACAGCCACTGTCTGCATGGTTCTTAGTCAGTCTCCATCATTTTCCAAAGGAGGCAATCGGACATTATCAAAATTTATTTCCTTAGCAGACAACCTTATGCAGGGTGACTTCCACGGCTTGTATTTTGATCTATTATCCATTTACACAGCTGGATATTCCCCGAGGCAATTCAGGGCAGGTACCTCGCACAAAAGTACCAATCAATCAATCAAATGACATTTTCATTGTGCATTTTTAGCACCGAAATTGTCACAAAGTGCTGGGCAGTTTTCAGAGAGAATCAAAAAGGCAGAAAGCCCAGGGCCAATTGAGGACAAACTGGGGAAAAAAAAAATCCCTGACCCCAGGAAAAAAGTGGGGCTTCTGTTCTTCCATACAGTGGGCCTTCCCACAGAGACTGGCCTAGTCTCCCGGAGACCGACACTTTAACTGAACTGTCAGGTTTGAAGGATTGCATTTTCATGTACATTACCTCTTCAGATCCAGAGCTTGTACTTATTATTTATCTGTGTTTTGCTGCCAGATTTTCAGAGATTGAGAGATGCGCTAAAACACTGACAGGATTCTGTGAAGGGCGAGAAAGAGAGAGCGAGGGAGGGAGAAAGAGAAGGAGAGAGAGAGAGAGAGCGAGAGAGAGAGGGAGAGAGAGAGCGAGAAACTGAAAAATATCTGTGGAGCAGCTGCTAACTATTCAGAAAAGCAGGCAAAAAAACAGAGGAATTAACAAAGAAAAAAAAAACAGGCAGCGGCATTGAACTGAGGCCCCGAAGTACAGCGAAACTTCGAAACGGTCTAATGAGGAGGGCTAGAGCTAAAACACATCAGTGCTTTCACTCAGCCATCTGAGACGTGCCAGAGTTCTTACAAGCTGCCCGTTGTTCTGCCATTTCTTAATGTGCTTCACTTTTAAGTGCAGAGGAAGCCAAATCAATTAAGACCGCTTAAGTGAGGTAAATTTGAAATTTACGGAAAAAACTTTTTTTCCCGCTATGAGGTAGAGGTGCATTGTGGCAAACATAAAAGGTGCTACAAAGTCTGCCTTCGTCTTTTTAAGTATATTTTAATCCACTTACAGGGGAGGCGTAAAATAGGCTTTTGGGAGTTGCAGTACTTTTTTTAGATAGAAATATTTAAATGTTCACCAGGCTCATAATGAGTAAAGTTGCTGATGGTACAGAGCAATCTTTATACCTGTTGGGGAACAACATCGGAAATTAAACTTGACCACGTCGGAATGGAGTTTTTCTGAAGCAAATTATAAATCCTCAGCTGGTCAAGAAAGCACAATGCTTGCTTGAATCATCAGGGAGCATAATGCAGACCTAATGAAACATTTATAAATAAAATCATAATGGTGCACATGTGGAAATTAACTTATTCTCTGGTATTAAAAAAGACATTCACATACCAGGATTGGCAGTGTGGTAAAAAAAAAAAAAAAAAAAAAAAAAACATACATCAGTAAATTATCCTCAAAACTGCTGATGTGTGCTGTTCTGTGTGATTGTGTTTGAACTAGGGAGAAGTGCTTTGCCAAAACGGAGTGCAAACCATCACCTCTGAGTTTGACCTCCTCTTACAACATGTTCATTGACTCCAACCACGGTTCACTGATCATGTGATTATCCCATCTAGCAGGGTCATGCCAGCGGCACAACCAATCAGCTGTTCAACACCTTTTTCCTCCTCCGTCAACGCACCTGCTGCCTCCCTCCTTCCTCTCTCTCACCTGAGAAGCTCAGGTCTCGAACCCTATTCCCGTAACAGCCTTGCTTTTCTTCCTCTTTCCCGTCCTCTTCCTCACTGTTCGCCCGCAGTCAGAAATGGATCACTCCTGTGTTCCCCATTATTACCCTGCTCCTAGTATGTGCTCTGGCAGCTTATGCACGGTTGTGAAAACGTGAAAAATGCTCTTGGAAGCCCATCTGGTACAGCCTTTCTTACTCCATCCAAATCACCCCTGTATGTTGGATAACATATGGCACGGCTTTTAACGGCACTGTCAGACGGGAAATTGGTGCTTTTTATTATTATGGCTTTTTGATGATATGTGTTTTTGCAGAGGCTGTGATCATTCTGTCATATTGTGCTCTGATTCATGCGGTGGGGCTCCATGTGGCGACAGTGGCCGGGGCAACCGGGTCTGTAAATGACCAAATAACATAACCAATGAGTCAGTTTGTTTTGGAAATCTACCGCCTTTGAAGTAGTGCCTTGCCGATTGAGAAATATTTGTCTTTTTACAGAAGATTAGTTTAAACACACGGTGGAGCAGGGAAAAAAAAAAAAAAAAAAAAAGGCCATCACCGGTTTCCTATTAGGCTATTGATTTTTTGCTCTCAAGGACAATCCTCAATCCCTGGTCGTAGGTGGACAGCAATCTACAGCTCGGCCTGGTGGAGCCCCGCACTCCATTGCCTGCATTACCAGAGCAATAAATCTGACTGTGTTCAGTGTGGGGAACAGAGAGATTTATAAAATGAGAAAGGACAAAGGTCACGCATCCACGATAACGACCGGATTGCGCGCTCTAGCCGTTAGCAGCGCGTCACAAAACGGGAAGTAGCGGTGTGAGGCCTTTACGGTCTTCGTTCGTGTAGGAGAGCCGCCTGCGCTGTGTTATGGTGCTCCTCCACAGATCGTGTCTTTTTGATTCAGCACGTCTGAGGACGAAGGAGCACGGCGGCTATAAGCAGCTCGTCGTAACAGACTCCTTCCTTCCTGGCGCCAAACTTTACCATCTTTCCCTGAGATGCCTCCCTGAGATTTCCAGTACGCATAAGGTGTCAGATGGTCTTTGACGCAATTTACATTACAGCTTAGAATAAAGGGCTACTAGCACAGAAAAAAATGGGTTAACATTGCCATACTAATTTGCAGTGTAGCTGAAGTTAGGTTTGGATTGTTACACAAAGTTTTGTATATGTTATCATTTTGAAGAGACAACTGAAGCATTTGTTTTAATGAGATCTAATGTGGATCTTATCAATTACTTGCAACGAACAAAAATTGTCCTTGCAATTATGACTCCGTATCATTTCTTACAACTGCTAGATTGATACTGAATGCTTTTTGACCACAGGCTTGTAATGATACAGTGTACTACACAGTGTGACTTTTATTGCAGATTACGTCTCCATGTGGATGGGATATCAAAGGTCATGTAAGCGGCGTGAGGGCCAGTGAATCGCGACGGTCCACGTTGGTGTTTGTGTTTTCGTCACGCCCTCATACAGGAGCTGCAGCTGGCGCTAACGGGACGCGTGACGTGCTCCGATGCTGTTCAGTGACACGCAGACAACAAGAGGCGTCGGGGGAGTTAATTGCAACTCTTAATTATCACAGCGGACGGAAATAATGAAAAAATGGATTGCCTGGCGTGTTAAATCTGGTCTAATGGGGGAAATTAGCCGCCACGGCAGCGCATGCAGATACGGGAACACGACGAGGTCAAACACATCTTTTCGCACGTGGTCCGAATGCACGTCAATCGGCTCAGCACTGGATTCTGACTTCTGTTTTTCACCCGAGATCCAGTTTCTCCAAAGATTTAAGATCAGCTTCCATTTTACAAAATGGTTACGCTCACCCTCCATCCCCCACCCCCATTAGAGCAAATTATCCTAATTCAATTAGTGGTGTATCTATAAAGGGTTTCCTTTCAGATACCAGTTTTTATTTGTTACCAAAAAAAAAAAATTCTGGCAGCTTGACTTGATTTTCACTGATTTGTTGCTTAGTTACTTGGTTATGTTCATCATATTTAGAAGTATGGATCACCTCCATCTTAAACCGCTCACATGGTACAGAAACAAAAGGCATACAAAGCTCCAAATAGTGAAGAAAAAAATGATTAAACTGGCTTCTTCTCAAGATCTCACAACAAAGTCAATTCACGAACAAACGTTTACATATTGACACACAGTCACATCTACAATGACAGCAGGTATTCCTCAATAACTGGATTTCATTTCCCACATTCACTACATTGACTTACAACTGATATTCCCTCAGCCAATGGGGGGAGGGGCAGAAAGCAACTGGTTCAAAGAAAAGAGAAACAAATGTGAGGCTACAGTACAGAAAGCCAATAACATGCGGCGCTCCTGTTAGTCAGAAGTGCATTGGGCTAAACAAATATAAACCTGCCTACTGGAAAGCATAAACATAATTTTCCCCCCGTACAGATGACTCATGTTGCTTGGTGCACCCTTCCAGGCTGTGTGATCCGCGAGTGAAGGCTGCAGTGAAAGACACAGGCGGGCTGTTTTTTTTTTGTATGTGCGGTCGCGGCGAGTTTTGGCCCAAAGCCGTGCCGGCAGGAGCCCCAAGCGCTGGCAGAGGACGGCAAGCGTGCAGGGACAAACAGATCAAAGATAAACAAGGATTAAAAACGGGTGCCAGAGGACAGAGCAGGTGGCGGCGTCTTCAGGTCTGCCTGGAAAAATGCGCGGCAAAGTTGGACCGGACCATTTGAGCCCTACGTGGAGGTGGCGAGGCACCTCAGAGTTGGTTAGCGGACGTCCCTCTCAAATTCGGGGGAGCGCTGGCCTGGAGGAGGGGCGGGCCCTTGCTGTGACGCACTTTAGGCGTACTGAGAGGTGTAAGGTCGAGGCGCAACTCGACGGCGAAGATTGTGTTTTAAACGTAGCCAAATTTAAGGCCGCCTCTTTTAAATGCAGTCAAGTGGTGCGTACGCTGACAACGACTTGCCTGTTAAATGAATACATTTAAGAGGATTTATATGTAAAGGCAGTAAAGAGAAAACACAGGGGGCGAAATGCATTATGGAAATTTTTCTTGCTGTAGAAGTTTTCACGCATCATTCAGAGGCAGTTCACAGGCTATTCTTGACATCATTTCCAGTTAGTTGAACGGCGCACACTCTCACAACCAGAGTTACTTACTTAGCAAACGTACATCAGGCAAAATGAACAGGAGAACATACAGAAAATGTTAGACCACTAAAATGAGTCAAAATGTCTCACAGGGATGCAGTAACCGTGGCTGTACTGAACACGGAAAAAGTGCTACAATAATCGAAATTTCAACAGCTAGTGTCAAAGTGCAACAGCACTCCACAGCAGTATACATGAAACGGCTTCATAATGATGTAACTAGATAAGGGAGCCGACACGCAGCCTGGAGGTCTTTTTTCTGCAGCTCAAGTGGGCCAGTGATTGACCTGTCCTGACTTCTACGGGGAGCTTATTCCACAGCAGGGGGTGCAGGGAATGGATAGGAGGCGTGACCATGGCAACGTGACCCCCCTCCCGCAAGGGTGCAGGGTCTCGGGGCAGGGCGGCCCAGAACTCACCGGTCTCGGACAGCAGCTTGATGGACTCCAGCACTCGCTCCGTGTACACGCCGGGCTCGTAGTTTTCCATCTCGGCGTTGATGATGTGCACCACCCGGGCGGCCCGCCCGCGGATGGCCCCCGCGGTCCGGTCCAGCGTGTCCACATCCCCCTCCTGCAGCGCGATCACGCACTTATTCACATCCTCCAGGATGTGGTTCTCTGTGGGAGGGAGAGAGAGAGAGAGAGAAAGAGAGAGAAAGAGTGAGTGAGAGAGTGAGGGAGAGAGAGAGAGAGAGAGATGGAACGAGTGAGTGAGAGAGCGAGGGAGAGAGAGAGAGAAAGATAGAGGGGGAGAGGGAGAGAGAGGGGAAAGAGTGTGAGAGAGAGAAAGCAGGAGAGAAGGATTACAAATAAAATGAGGAGAAAGAGAGAAAGAGCATGAATGAGGGAGAAAGAGAAAGGGAGAGAGCAGGAGAGCAAAAAAGAATGAGAGAGTGTGAGTGAAAGAGTGAGAGAGCAGACAGTATGTGGGAGAGAGAGATAGCGAGAGAAAGTGAATCAAGGAGAAAGGAGGATAAAGGAGAAAGAGGAAACAAGAGCATAAGTGAGAGTTAAGGGGAGCAACAGATCGGGGGGGGGGAGCGTGAGTAAGACAGGGAGAGAGCATGAGAGAGCAAAAAAGATGAGAGAGAGAGAGTAAAACTGCAAAAATGAGCACAAACCAGACCCCTAAAAAACATCCACTGCTCTTAAAAAGGCTGGCGTCCAGAATTCAAAGACCCAAATAAAGACCAACAGCTTTATTTGGAGATGGGGTTTACTGGCCCATTGAATACTTTATTCCACAGTGCATGTCTCTGGAGCAGGAAATATCATCCGATATAATGCATTTATATGCTGAATCAATCTGTTCTCTTCTTCTGCTATTTGGGAGAGCTATGAAACGAAAGGAGAACTACATGTCCGCAGATATACGAGTCTCATGTTGCATCTGCGAGTTTAATTTGGATCAGAGAATACATTAAAGACGTTTTTTTCCCCACAAAAAAAGAGCTCCTTCTCAGCATTCTGGCACGGGTGCTGCAGTGGTCAACAGCGTCTCTGAAAGCGCATGAAAATACACGCTACAGCACTTCTGCACTTGAGTTTGCAATGAGAACAGCATCCTGACTGGGTGCAAGTTCGCGAGAGCAGTAATTTGGACGGCAGTAAATTCTGATGGTGCATCACACTGCCGAAATGTTAATGAGATCGTACAGAAATGCCACAGATCAATTTGGTTCGGCAAATAAAGAACAAAGCAAAACACAAGAGCAGCACAGTGCAGCGCCTTCTGTACAGAATCAAATATTAAGAAAAGACTGAGTATTAGTCATGCTGTCATAATAGAAGAAGGATTAAAATAAAAAATAAAAAAATCACTGTATTTCTCTAAATTGAACACGGTTATGTCCTTCACCAAAACAAAGAACATGTTGGTTTCATTTATCCCCTATACATTTGATAAACGTTTTAAAACGGAACAAGGTGCTTCGGAACATTCAGGGCTACTCACGAAACGGTGAATTGCATAACCTAAATGGAACTTCAAATTAGATTTTATCTGATCAAATAAACCTGGAGCGGCACAGAATGTGCAGGGTCCTGTTTGGATGAACGGACAGGATGGATAAAAATGAGTTTTTATTCTTCTCCATTTAACCATGACAAGAGAAGAAATAAAATGATACAGCCCGATATATTGACATCTGCAACAGAACAATGGACTACATGACTGCATGTATTCTTTTAGAACAAATGGAGCAAAATCCTTCAGCTGGAGGGTGCAAGGAGCAATTGCCCAAAAGATGTTCTGTGAGAAATAAACCTGTGGAAAGTGCTTTCTCAGACACAGCTTTGTCAGGGAAGCTAACATATGTGTGTTTCGGTAGGGCTTTGGAGCTTTGGGGCTTCAGGGCCCCACTGAATTTCTGATGAAAACTCCCAGAAAACACCCTGAAGTGTCAAACCACACACTGACCTTATGTCAGCTCTTCCTGTATGTGAAGGTGGTCCAACTTTCCACTGTTCCAATTTCACCCAACTACTTCAACACCAAAGTCACCCGAGAACATCACTGTTATCTTTTATGGTTATGTGGATGAAGCTACAAAAGAAACAAGTACATAATAGCCTCCACAACAGTTCCATCATTTAAGAGGAAGTCCATGGTGTAATACGTTAAGCCTTGATAAGGACTCAATTAATATTTATTGTACTTTATTATTTTGAGAATAAAACTGGTTACTGCCAGTACAGATTTGCTTAAACACCACTGCGCTACAAAAAACAGCTAATAACATTTTGTGCTTTACGAACAACTGCAATACATAATGCATCAACTTTTTCTTCATTTTAAATGAACAAATTTGGTGGGCACATGTGGAAATCTGAGAGTTTGAGCTGAATCAAAGAGTTACAGATGCTGTCGGCCACAAGTCGTTCTTCTGATGAGCCACAACTTGTTCTACTTTGTAGATCCGCATGGATCAGTTCCAGATATGTTTTTCATAAAATGGTGGGAATCAGTATTAGGACTGTGGCAGCTGTTCCTGGATCAGCTCATGGGTGCGCTGCCTACACATTGTGGGTTCTGTATGGAAAGCGTTGTTCTCCCATGATGCACCACAAAGTAAACTCACAGACTCACATAACAAAGCCAATCATGCTCTTCAGAGACCGGAGTGAAAAAAATGAAAGTGTCTGTATGATTGTAAGATTCTGCCAATGTGTAGCAAAGTTTCTTCCAAAATACCAGGGGAAAGAAAGGAGGAAAAAAAAGAGTATTACAAAACTCGAAAGGACACTGTGTGAAGGCATAAACCAGGAGCTGTAAAAAAAAAAGAGCCTTTCATATCAAAAGAGGAAAATTACACAAAAGTAGGAGTCTGTGCCACTCAATAGCTTTTTTTTCCTATTTAGAAAGATCTCAACACTGAAGTTGATTTCATTCAATCACACAATCATAGATGCGACTGAAATAGGACATAATTCAGGGAGCCTACTTGCGCTCAAAAGGAGCCAGCGTGAGGCATTGCATGGGGTCTCTCTGAAGCGAGTGAAAGGGGAGACAGAATGACATTCCTCTTCCATTATCACTGAAAATCCTTTTTTCACAATTCAGCGGCAAAAAGAGTTTCGGGGGAGGTATACACGGCAGGAGGTCCCTGCATCCAGCACAGGTGTTTCGTTAAGAATAATAACTCCGGACAGGTAACTCAGGACAGATAAGACTGGTATGCACCGTGTGCCACGTCCTGTTTATGAACCTGCTGTCACACACTTGGAGTAGACAGAGCCGTCCATCTTGTATGCAGATGAGGCAAGCGTTGACCAAAACCTGAAAAAGCTGGTTTACATTACATCACGTTATATTACATTACATACATTTAGCATGCACTCTTAGCCGGAACGACTTCCAGCACAACGGAACGTAAGTGTATTCATTCAGGTTAAATGAACAACAGTGTCAGACCAGGCTAACAACACTCCCAGAGTGAGAGCATAACCCCTTTCAAGCCCTACCACAAGTTAAATTGCGCAATCTGACTAGGCAACGGAAGCCCACTACATTACAGGCAATGGAAGCCCAGTATACTAAGTATACCACTGGCTTTAAGTGGCTGCAAGAATAAAATATGCAGATGTGCCAGCTAAGGGAAGAAAGACAGTATGTTTTGTCCTTGTTAATCAGAAGATGGGATCTCCAGCCCCTGTCATGGTGCCTGCCTACCTGACACGGACAGGAAGTCATCCACGGAGGTGATGTCGTCCACGGCCTCGGTGAGGATGCGGACCTGCTTCTCCCATTGGTCCTTGAACACGTCCATGTTGTCCTGGGCCACCTTGCTCTGAGGCCGGGCCGCCAGGGTCAGGGCGGCGTTGATGACCTGGGGGCGGCAGAGAGGAGACATCTCAAACCATGCGACCGGTGGAAGCCGAGGGATTACGCGGGTGATTAGCACCCAGAGACGCCCAAAAAAGCCACTGCATCTGAACTACGGAAATGCTGATTATACAACAAACACGACAATTAAAACATACTACCCTCTCCACCTCTGCCCCTATGCACCTACTGAGCTCCAGGTGCACACACATTACTTGCATTTTTTTTTTTACCTTATTGGCATTTAGTAGACGCTCAGAGCGACTTACACATGTTAGAATGTTTTCATGTTATCCATTTATACAGCTGGATATTTACTGAGGCAATTCTGGGTTAAGTACCTTGCCCAAGGGTACAGCAGCAGTGCCCTAGTGGGGAATCAAACCGACAACCAGGTGGTTACAAGTCCTGCTCCTTACCACTATGCTACACTGCCACCCCACCATGACAGCTATACCTTAACCATATACTAAAACTTAACCCTACTCACACCAAATATACGTATCTGACACTTGTCTTTTCTATACAAACACTTCACTCCATCCAAATCTCCTGAAACTGACTATATCCATAATATTAGGACTATCATTACTCATACCCTCAGAACGGCTGTGAATTCTAGGAGCCAAAGAAAGAAAGATGTATTAGACGTATAAAGCTGTATGTTGAAACTTTACCTTTCTAGTTCTTGTTATTGAAGACGAAGATCATCATCATAATCATCATCATGACCAAGATGATGATGTTGATAATAAGATTAATATATGATACACGTATTATGAAAAACATATACATTTGTGAAGTGTTTCCGACCAAAGCAACGTGTGTTTAAAAACATGAAATTTGAGGCTGAAATTAAGCCTCTTACTAAGAATACCAAAACTATGAGGAGGCACCATTGTAATCTCCCAGCGTTAGAATCATAACTTAACCTTCACTTCTGTCTAAGTGTCTGTGTGTGTGTGTCTGTGTTTTTTTTTCTTCACTCACGTCAAAGGGAACCTCTTTTGTGACTGCACATAATTATTTTCAGTCGCCGAGACGATAACAAGACTGACACGCATCATTGTCTGAATTTGGTCCAGTCAGAGGCATGAAGGTTGTTCTATATTTAGACCGCACGGCCACATGCTACCGCGTCCGCAGCTCGGGGGGCGGCGGGAGCTTCCTGGAGGCTTACCGCAAACGGCCTGGAGGAGCGCGATAATGGGGTTTGGGGCTTTTTTTGGGGAGGTAATACCGAAACTGGCCAGATCGCCTGTGCTTTGTCCAGACAAACGTTTGCGTGGGTGAAGCCACCGGAGGGAACGAGCCGAAATGCTGCTGGGCGCAGATAGTGACCTGGCAGCCAAGGACACGTACGTGGCGAGTTGTGCCCGCATCTCCCCCCGCCCCCACCCCGGCTTCCAGGGTTTAGCACTGCAACCTTAACGTGCTGCACAGAAAGCACCGACCTCTGAGGGTTACTACACGGGTGCCGACATGCTGTTTCACATTAAATCAGTCTGTGCAGAGCACATTGAGCTCTCTGCAGTTCCGTTTCTGATACTAATCTTATTTTACCTCAAGGGATCTAAAAGAGTGGTGTCCACTGTTGATCTACGGGGGTATTGTTTTGGTTCCAGATCAGGTCCCAGTTATTTTAAGGATATAACTCTAACTAGCTGCGGTTCCAGGTGTACGTCATCTGCCAGCTGAAAGCATCTCCCAACGCTTAAAAAAGAACAGCTCCAGCCATTGCCTGTAGCTTTCCACAGAAACCAAGCCATCAATTGCATCTCTCTTTTAGGCTGAATGGAAAAGTGCAATGTTTGCCTTTCCACTTTCCAGGAAGCCTTTTATGCAATTTTTTTTTCTTAAGGATGCACACTCATTATTCACCTCCATCCAGAGAAACTGCGCTGACCTTCCAAACACGGAGGCTTCTCGCACAACAGCTCTGCCTGAACTGCCACCAAATAAAAATGAAATAAGCTGTAAAAGTTTTTTTTTCTCCCCACAAAGGGCAGGGACACAAAGTTTTCAGACTGTAACTACTGAGGAGTTCTCTCCTTCACCCTGGAAATGTTCAGTTTCGTACCGTCACGCATCTGTGGGTAAGGAAGCAAACAGCAAAGCGATCTGAGTAAAAATCTCTGCCATGAGCGCTAGGCTAAAAGAGAAGTACTGAGGTACAGCAGTGAAGGGAAAACCGTGAGGGCCGCATTTCGTAATTATGGGTAGCAGTATAGCCGAAAATGGCAGCGCAAAGCAGGAGAGGGCAGAGATGTTAAAAGGTTTTTCGGTTGCGGACGGCCTTCGTGACCTATAGCACCGCTGATGACAAAGTAAAAATGGTCTGGAGTCTGTCTGACATTCACAATAAACAAAATAAGCCAGGCCAGTTGCATAATCCCATCTCTGCAAATTTCATTTTTCTGCACTTCAGTTGAAAACCCCGCTCTATATTTTTTTTGAGGAGACATTGCTGAAAGGAGACTGGAACCAACTTGCAATTGATTACCGCCTCCTCCTCCGGCACACGGAAAAGCGCGGGTCCAAGAGACCCCGCCTCCATCCGGCATCACTCCTCCAAATACTTGGCCACACCAATACACACACACACACTATATATATACCGTATATGTGTATGTATTTGAAAGTAATGAAACAAATGATATACACAGAAATAGACGGCACAGCCATATAATCAGGCATCACACTGTGTCTCAGTTCAAACACTATCAATGAAATTATAAAGAAATGCTTTTCATATTTTAAGCAATAATTCTCGTGTGTAATTTTTTTTTAACACCCATACTGTGATTTTCCCCCCAGTGCTCAGTACTCAGACGGCCACTGACTGCGTTGGTGAAGGTTTCGTGCGTCGGAAGAAGCAGCGAGCGACCGCCTGGCCTGAGAACACACTTCGTTTGTTTCACTTACTCTGAGGACCATCGAACGCAGGCGGGTCGATGCCTCATTGATTACAGGCTGCGCAACCCCAGGCCTCTGTCCCCGACGGCCATCGTCGCCGCGGAGGAGGGCAGGGCGTGGCTGGGTGGTTGGGGGGTAGTGGGGGGGAAGCCCTTACCTGTGGGCAGAGGCTGTCGATCTGTGTGGCCGCCATCCGAACCAACTTCACGCCCTCCTCGTTGTTGGAGATGGAGCAGGCCAGATTCGCCACCTGGAGAGAGGGGACAGAGGTCAGAACGGGCGCCCCCATTGTCCGAAGCATGGGGGTGTCACAGCAGACTGAAGTGTCAGATTAGCATGTACATCAGCAGCGCGGGATGGTTGGCGTCACTGCAGCTGCAGCCTGAAGACCCCTTCAGGCTGCTCTGTAGTAATCAGCAGCAATAGACTACACAACCATTTTCTGAAAATAACTATGCATCATTTGAACATATCTGAGACATTTTATTAGCTTTTTGGTGTCTGTTTGCCTGCCTGCCTGCCTGCCTGCCTACCTACCTATCTGTCTGTCTGTTGATCTGTATGGCTAGCTATCTATCTATATATCTCTCTATCTTTTATTTTTAAGGTTGCCAGTTCCAGTGTCAAAAGTATTTGAAAATATACATGAGCTTGTGCCAGAGTTTCATGCTGTCATGCATCCAACCCCAGGTGTCTGGGAACACCCTCATCAACCCGTGAAAACGTTACCGCGAGTTACACTGGGCTGGTTGAGTATTTTTTATTTATTTATTTTTTCTGTCACGGCACATGTAGACTGCTCCCTAAATCATTTCTCGCTCTGCTCCTGTGCATGTCTGCGACTATCAGCGTTTCGTGTGCTGCGGAGGATTTAATGCTCCACTTGAAAAGGCAATGCCGGGGCAAAATATGTACAGAGGGTTATACTCGTTCAAGTGTTAGATTGCTATTTGTTATTTCACAGCACTGCTCCCTGTTAAAAAAAGTCCCGGAGAGGAGTCTCTCTCTCTCTCTCCCTGCGCCCCATCTTCCCTTTCCTTTTAAACACAGCCCATATCTGAATAATTCAAATCACACGGAACGCGATTTAAATTTTCAGGTGGACAACCTCAAGGACACGTTCAAACACGGCAGTAGCGAGACCGGTCATTTGCGCAGACGTGTGAGTACAGTCCTACGGCGTGCGCTCTTTCGAACGAATCGGACGGCCACAATTACCCAGACGTGTCAAAAAGCCACGCGGCAACGGACCTTTTAACTGGAGAGAGCCTCTTGCCTCCTCCTTGCCATGAAGCAGAGCAAAGATCTGTTCCTTCCACCAGCAATTGGTTACAGTATATTGTGTTTTTGAGGAGTGGCTCTCATTAGTTTTAAACATCCAGAGTGCTCGGGGTTCATTACCGCATTGCCTGAGTGTGCCTAAATCATTAGCCGGGTTTATTGATGCAAAAACTACCTCATTGTATAATTAAGGCAGCAGATGGCTTCCTAAACGAAACGCCTCCTTGCTTAATTTATATCCGCTTGAATCGAGGGGTTACTCCTTCGACGCGTTCCCGCCACGGTGTGAGCCGCATTCCGCGGGGCCCGCAGCTGTGGGTGTTTATTTTCATAATTTCGCTCAAATCACGGAATCCCTCATAACTGCGAAAACACGTACAAGCTTGCATAAAAAAGGGTCACCCGTTGGTGGTAACCTACAGTGAAAATTTTCGGCGGAAAGTTTACATTTAAGCTTGGAAACAGGGAGGCAAGTGATGCACTTGTATTTCGCCGCTGAACTTTTTTTTTTTTTTTGTGATGCGTACAGTAGCTAATGTTCTGGCGGCCATCCCGTAAGAGGGATGAAAGCCGGTTGCCAGGTGGTGGATATAATGAGCACCAGGCTTCATCAACGCCTCTCTGCTCCCCGACGTGTCACTCTTTCGAGTCGAGGCAAATTGAATCTTTGTCGCGCCACTCCCGCGAAGGAATCCCGTCTCCGTTTATCGGCGGCAGCTGCGGACGGCGTGATGGATCGCTCCGGCTGTTTCACGCGTGTGGCAGGGGAGGACGGACGGAAACCCGAAAAAAAAGAGACGGCCCGCGCCGAGTGAGGCGCTCTGTAACCCGGGCTGGCAGGGAGCGGGCGCCCCACTTCACAGGTGAAAGACACCTGCTAGGCTGGGGAGTGAACTTCGCCTCGCCCCCTCTCACACCTCTCTCTCCCTCTCTCTCTCTCTCTCACACACACACACACACACACAGAGCAAACGAAAGCAGAAGCCGGCTCTGGGAGCTCGGCACGCTGCCACGGCAACCCCTCACTCCGGCGCTGAATGCCCAAAACTGGGCCACGTCCAAGACACAGTGTCCAGCCAAAAATACTAATTGCAATTATCTAAAGTCCCGCTCCTCCTTTGTGGATCTTATAAAAAGGAGCGGCCTCCCCCCCACTGCTAACACATTTCAGACTGCCCTGGCCTCTCGCATGCTATTCATGAAGTTTGGTTTTGAAGACAGGGACGGCTAATTAGGAGCCAGCTACAGCGGTGCCATACTTCCTCTTTAAATATTTTCCTCTTTTTTTGTCCCCCTAGCAAAAGGAAATTTTGATCTCATTCTTTGATTCATCTTTGAGTTGAACGCTTTGAAAAGTCAATCTTATAGAAATTTTGAGGGAGGTTACCAGAGTCACTGAACCACCTCTCATGCTAACGGCAGCGAGTGTCCTGTGTCATACGCAAGCATTCACTGTCGTTTCTGATCATGTGACCTCGCAGTAAAGGCTGCTGTGGTTACAGCATAGATACTGTCGAGTCAGACGTCATTTGGGCATCCCGCTAGGGAGCCTCAGTCTTGGGTTCTTGGGTTCCCTCTGCCCTCTCACACAGACTCGCTGATCATGTGACCATGTGATCACATGACCAGGAGCGGGAAAACAGCCACACACGCCAGGGACATGTTTTTGGCAGTCCCTGAGAGGGACTCTGACCCTCCCTCCTCTGGAAGTCCCGCGGAACAGGGCAGATAAATCAGCCACACCCTCCGGGGGGCTGTTAATGGATACCCTGTCTGCCGGGGTGAGGCCCGCATGGACCCAGTGATTGTGGGGGGGATCAGAGAGGAGGGCAATGTGAGAGAGACACCTCCCTGAACAGAAGCCTCCAGCTCCATGAAAGGGCTTTTCCGAAAAACAAGGACCCTGTTTGAGTTTCCTGGGGCGCAGGGAGCACCCAGCCCCTAGCTCTCCCCACTCTCCGTCTGCAAATAAATCCTCATGTCAACACGAGCGCAAAAGCCAGCACAAGGGGCATCCCCAGGGCCGCGCTAACGACCCGCTAAGCACCCCGCCACCACCCCCCGCCTCCAAATATGTGCCTTTCCTTCCCCCCGCCCCCCCGCCCTCTGGGGGCCACCCTGTTCCAGCATGACCTCCAGGAGGGGGGGCAGTTTGGTTTGTTTGTATAAAGCAGCGCTGACTAAATTTGATTAGTGTGTCTTTAGAGGACCCTGCTCCCGACTGCGGGAGAGCTGTCTGTGTTTATTTCAATTAATGTCCTGTTGGAGAGGAGGAGCCACAGCGGCTACGCTGTGTAGTGCCCCCCCCCCCCCCCCCCGCCCCCGCTTTCCTGGTTCCACTGGAGCCGATACTCCCAGCTGCTCCCTGGCTGGGAAACTGTTAGCCACCAGCTCAGGCCTCGTTTACCTCCCTGTGCCACTCTTGATATTATCTAAGAGACAACTGTCGTAATAATGATGCCAGTGCCATGACTTTCGGGTAAGAACCCCCCACAACACCACCCAAATTTCTGCCTGAAGGAAATCACTGAAGAATCTGGAACATCACTAAGCCTCTAATGTTCAAATCAACCCAACTGTGTTTTTTTAAACATTATTGCATTACATTAACGGCATTTAGCAAATGCTATCATCCAGAGTGACTTACAACAGTTATCCATTTTAGCCATTTATACAGCTAGATAGTTACTTAGGCAACTGTGGGTTAAGTACTTTACAGCAACAACGCCCTCGTGGGGAATCGAACCAGCAACCTTTCGCTTATGAGTCCTCCTCCTTAACCACTATGCTACACTGCAGCCGATTTGTTAATATCAGCACCTTAAAGTGACGACCAGGGCTGTGTTCATTGCTTCTTTAAGCTGTCCATTCTCGCTGTCCTATTATTAGCATCCACCTGCCCTCCATGTGACTTGTAGCAGAAATGCTCCACTCCAGCTCTAGCTTCCAGTCGAGACCTGGTGAGGGGGAACACCAAAGGGGTCACCTGGCAGCAGCCTCTGGCGAAGCTCACGGCCCAGAGGACGGGTCTCTGCGGAAACTCCAGGCTACATCACACGACCCCTTCTTTTCTCTGCCTCCCCCTTCAGGAGAAGCAGGTTACTCTCAATTTTCCCCACATCAGTGGGCGGAGAAATCCGTCAGGAGCTCCACTTCCTGAACCAATCCCTGCATAGCTGCTGGGGAAGTGAGGAGTGGGGGGTGACAGGGGTAGGCTCACTTTCTTTGAACTGAGAGAGAGGGGGAGTGAAACCCCCTGACAGAAGTTAAGAGCACACTAGTTCCTTCAATGGGGAACATCAATAAGAAATACAATGGAAGGCGACTGGGCTAAGCAGCGGAGCGAACCTCTAACCCGTTTGAAATCATTACAGAGGAACTCCGACGGACCAGAGCCCTTTATCTAACACACTCACGACGCCCTCTGCGCCTCCTCTGGGTTAATCGGCGCCCCCAGACGCACCCCACCGCTCCCCGCCGCTCCCCGCCGCTCCTGATAACTTTAAGAGCTTGTTGTAAACTCGTGCTTTGAGGATGGCGGCCGTGGCGTGGGCGGGAGTTGGGGGGGGGGGGGCATTTCGACTTCGAGACTTCGGCAGCCAGGGATGGGTCGTCGGGGTCCTCGTGGATCCGTGGCCTCCGCGCCTCCGACTCCCTCAGAGACAAAAGCAACTTCAATTGGCGCCGACTCTAATGGACTGGAGTTGAGAGGAGCCGTGGAAATTAGCATGGAAATGAGTCCGTTCCCTCTCGCACGAGAAAGAAAAAAAAAAAGGAGAAGAAAAAAAAGTTTCCTCAGCATTTAATGAACCCGGGAGTTCAGATCCGTGCCCTGGATCTTCACATGGAGGGCGCCTTGGTAATGGTAATCGAGTGAGTGGTACGGCTCGCCCTGGACCCTACACACGGGGGTTTCAGACGCTCACGCGTGCTGAATCCCGATGGCTCCGTCACCACCTTCATCACCGCGGAAACTGGCCCGCCCGGTGAAGCGGGATAATTAAGTCCTCTCCCGACGGCTTAATTGGTAAACAAAGCCGCGACTCGAGGCTGGAGGGCGGGCGGGTAAACAGAACGAGAAACGGAGAGAGGAAGCCAACTCCAGGTGTCTTTCGAGCTCTGGAGTCGAGGGTGGGGGACGGGGGGGACGGGGGGGGTTCCTCTTAAATGCGCAGATGAGTGCGGCGTATCCAAAAGTTAACTGATCCGCAACTTCTCTCTTTTTTTTTTTTCTTTCTCCTCCTCTGGAGACATCTTCTTGTTAACCTCCTCAGAAGAAGCTGACAATCCTGTGAAACCGGATGCGTCTCGTGCTCGGAGAGCTTTATCACGGTCAAAAAGCGAGGAAAGGACCCACATTATGTCTAATTAGCCCTCACTCCTCACATCTGCCTCTTACCCACGAGTGGCTAACTTCACACTCCTCCCGAAAAACAGACCCCTCTCCGACGGCGTGGGCCTCCAATTCCCGTACCCAAGGTATTATCATCGGATTCCCCCCCTCCTGTTTTCGATCGCCCCCTTATTAATTTAGCCTTCTCTTACTTTGTAATAGAATGAATTTCGAGCGGATTGGATATTGATCACCATGCCGCCTGTTTGAGAGCCTGAGTCTTTAGGCCCGTTTCTTCCTCGTCAAGTGGCGAGACTGCTGGCCGCGTTTGACCTCTCCTGCCCTCGTCACATCCCGTGATCCCCCTCCTGCACATCATTCATGAGCCGACTATTATTATTATTATTAATATCGGTCTTCGACAGATGTTCTTGTCCAGAGCCCGTCGTAGTGAAATACATTGAGTACACTTCACCAGAGCAGTAACAGCAGCAGCAAGCACATAGGTACGGAACAGTAAAGTACCATCAAGCTAAAAGTCAACGCTCAAGTATACGCACACAAACACTGCTGATTTCAGCTTTTAGTGCATACACTGTGCCTAATAGTTTTTTTACAAAGAGCAACATACCTACATCATACTAAGGTTCACAAAGTCTAATATTGACCTGTAAAAGCAACGGTACCTCTATAACATAGCTTGTATTGGGGCAGCAGTGTAGCATAGTGGTAAAGTGCAGGGATTGTAACCAAAAAGTTGTTGGTTCAATTCCCCACTGAAGTTAAGTTGTAAAGTTGTAACCTATGTAAGTTGCTCTGGATAAGAGCGTCCGCTAAATAACAATAATGTCATCTAAGGCAATGTGCTCATGAGAATATTGCTTTTAACTGACTACGACAAGACACCACAAACAGTGCCTACTGTAAAAATGACCCCAAAGCTGCAACATCACACTATTACAGATCTCATGCTTTAAAAAGGTTACCAAAGGTACTCAGGGAAAAGGAAAAAAAAAAGTTAACTTTAGTTTCTAGTTCTGTTCCAGTTCTTCTTCCTGTTTTGCTGACTCCCGTAATCCTCAAACGTCTGGGCCGGAGTGAAGTGTCCTTTTGTGCGGGAGACTGAAAGCGTTTCCACTACAGAGGGGGCATCCCTGTTCTGTCAAAGCCCGGAGCGCAGCGCGGAGCGAGGCACTCCACTTCGCAGGCAGCTGGGACAATTACACCGCGACCTTTGAAGACAGGAGGTGACGGTTAACAAGGTTGTTACTCCGCCGCCACCGCCAGGCCTCGTTGCCGGGCCGACAACGAGAGACAGCCCGCGTCCGGGATGGCGTCAAACACAAACAATTAAGCCGTGAGGGGGGTCAGGAGCGGGAGCGTTTGCGTCGGGCCGAGACCCCGGCGCCAGCGGGCGGGTAACGGAACCCAGAAGCGGGCCGAGGCCATCGATTGGTCAAAGCCGTTCTACTCAGAGCGTGCCACGCGTAGTGATGTCAACAGCACGGACAGTGCCACACTGCGATTTTCAGGGAGGGGAAGGGTAGGTGGGGTTGGGGGTTGGGGGTTGGGGAGTGGTTTTTCTCTTAAAAAAAATCTCCCCCACGCTCATACAACTGGGGCTCAGCAACTGGACAAGGAACCGGGAGAGATTCCGAGCAGAGAGCAGAGCCTCTTTTCCTCGGCGTCTCCTTGACAACCGCTCTAGATTTACACAGTCCGTCACCCGAGCTGAAAGGTTTTATAACTTGTTTTGTTATCTGCGCGCCAGCCTGGCTGACATCCGCAGTTCAGTGGAAGCGGTCCCTGGCGTCCGCCTCAAATGTGTATTAATACATTTCAGCATAATGAAGCGCTTCAAGTTAAAAAATGGCTGAGGGGGGGAGGCAGAACAAAACATATCTGTCTGCTTCCACTCCGAGAAGCTGGACCAGCACCGGGGGACAGTGGGAGAACTCAGGCTGATAAACTCAGTAGAAACAGTCTCACGCAAACACACACACACACACGCGCGCGCGCACACACACAGACATACACACAGATGCTAACACATGGATACACATACATAAGCGTGCACACACACACACACACACACACACACACACAGGCACATATATGCATACTTACACACGCATACACACTTGTATATGTGCAGATATGCGTGTACACACACACACACACACACACACACACACACATACGTGCGGGCACACAGACAACAGCCGTGCATACTCACACACACACACAAACACACACACACGCACAAATACCCACAAAGATACACACACACACACACATGCACAGACCGGCACGCACACACACACACTCACGCACACGAATCCATCCGCGGGTGCGCACGGCCGCATATGTGCACCCACACCCACGGACAGAAACAAACAGCTATTTAGTTCTTTGTTTTCTTTTCCTAATTGCACCCGATGGCAGAGCTGGTTCGCTCCCTGCGTTGCCTCCCCCACCTCCCTCTCCTCATCTCTCTGGGTCCTGCTCCATCTGTTCCTCACAAACCTCCACGTCCAACGTGTTCGGAATAAATCTCGCCAAGGCAGCTTTTCGGCTGCTGATCACAAATTAATACTTTAACTGCCACGCGTAACCACGCACGCTGGTACCAGCGAATATATAACAGACAATGATACAGGGGTGCAGGATTTGTGCACACAAGGAAAAAAGAAACATCAATGTAAAATTGCTACACATCTAGCCAGCTGAGGAAAGCACAGACACGGTGAATGGCTGAGTGTAAATTCCCTTTGACCCCGATCTTCTCCAATGAGCATGTGCACATTCCCTGAGCCGTTTCTATATCTGCGCAGCACAGTGGTGCATGACAGTGCCATGACTATCTCACAGAAGAACGCGTCCCAGAATGCACTGCAGACAGCATTTATATATAGTGTTGAGCACCATCACAAACATCTAAATGACATGTATATTAAAGGCGGTAATGAACTCCTAAATAATAAATACGAATGGTCCAAATACAGGCAGTTATGGGAAGGAGATGGGCGTCCTGAGAATCGTTTCCGGCGTATAAAGTTTTACTGACCCCAACAGGGGATACGGAGAGGTAATCAAAAACAATATATACAGTCCATAAAGCGGGTTAAAATGGCCGACTTCTCTGGTGCAGGAAGCTGCAGAGCGGAGGGAAGCACAATACAGGTGCCTCAAGTGAGAAGAATCCCATTAGAAACTGTGACATCGGATTATATCATCCCTTATGGACTGGCCTGTTTCGCTGAAGTTCGGGAGCAGGCCTGCTTCTCTTTCTACAATCTGTTACCACCCCCCCCGCACCCTTGCCAGTGTGAAGTTACCCATAAGCCCCTGCTTTTCTCCTTTTCTTCCTTCCTCTAAGCCAATTTAAGCGATTTCCTCGGTTTCTCATTCAGATGTCATCCTACGCTGGGCCTCAGTGGTCTGCCGGGCCTCAACCCCTGCCCCCCCCCCCCCCCCCTTCAGCGGTAAGGAAAATCTTAGCATTAATATTGATATGAGCCAAAGGGGAGAAATACAATCACAGTTCTTCAGAAATGAAACGGGCCAACTTCCGCTTGACTCAACACTCTCAAATTCCTCAATGGTGCCTGCCTTTTCCCCCATTCAAAAAAAAACCAGCCCAGCCAAGTCCCTCGAAATATTGATCAATCTCTCGCCTCCTGATGTGCAAGCCAAGCAGTTGTTTTTGGCAGTGAGGAATAATTACAAAAATGGACTTGGGTTTGTTTTGAATTGATCTATGTATTTATCTATCCCAGAAACCTCTGCTTCATGAAAAGCGGCGTTTCCCAAACCTCTCCTGGAGGACCACTTGTCCTGCATGTTTTAGATCTCTCCCTGCTCCAACACAGCTGATTCAAATGATCAACTTGTTATGAACTCCCGAAGCTGCTTAATAACAAACTGATCATTTATATCAGCTGTGTTGGAGCAGGGAGAGATCTAAAACATGCAGGACAAGTGGTCCTCCAGGAGAGGATGGGGAACCGCTGATGAAAAGGTTAAAAAAAAACATTTAAAACAAGTGACTTCAAGGAAGGCTTCCTGATTGGTCATGGATGTCAATAAACCTTTATGACCTCACACTGAAAAGGCAGACTCTTTCTTCAGATGCTCTTTCGGGAAAATTTGTTAAGAACAATCTCACATAGGCTCTCACCTTTCTTTTGCCTATAGAGGAGACATCCTTTCAGACGAAGTCAATTTTTTCCCCGGTACCTGGCCGCTCCTGCATGCTGGAACCTGAACGGAGATTACAATTTCGCCACGCTTGAATGGAAAACAGGACAGTGTGCTGTGAGACCCTGGGAATCTGACCATCTATCGCCTGCTCTCTTTCTCTCTCAAACTTTCTACCACCACCTGTGTTAAAATATGTGCGTTGAAAGACAGTGATTACAGCATCCTTCGACTTGAGGTACGCTCACGAAGCTGGAGCAGGTCCAGGTAAAATAGCCCTTCCAAACCCCACACATTATTACATGGACACGTCTATGTTACTCTACCATTATCTCCATCAGCAAGGGACTCCGGGCAGTGCACAATCCCACCAAACACCAGCGGTTCGAAACAACAATATTTAATAGAGGATTACAATTATAATCATAATTAAATATCGACAGCCGGCTGGCCCGAAAGTAATGGACACAGAATCGAAAACTGCATTCCAGCCAGTCCACATACCAGCTACTGTTCGCTGGAGTAACCGCATACGCTAACCACCAAAGCATACAGAAAAAACATCAGACATATCGCAGATTTTAATAATGTTTAATCCCATTAGGTTTGACTCGGCGTGTTTGGTGCTATAGACTGTTGTGACCATAGTAACAAGCCGTCCCCCTCACACTCCAAAGCCCCTTGCATCCGATTGTGAGTCTGTCTCCAGAGGTCACAATTACAGGCTTCGCTGACATTTATACAAAACGGCTCTGTTTCCTCTTATATGAATGCACAATGAATACATTACTCCGCCTCCCTGATAATGGATGCGCTAACCGCTAAAGGTCAGGAACTGTGGCCACTTAATGCCTCAACCTTTACACTGCAGAAAAACGTACATCTCGAATTCATTAAAGCTTAAATCTTCAGAAGGTTTCAGAAGCATAAACACTCCAACTCTGGCTAACATAACATCATTACATTTGGCTCCTGAAAGCATTCTAAATACCATGCAAGCATTCTTTCTATCATCTTTCATTCTTTATTTCTATCCTTACCATCTTTTTCAGTTTTGACAGTCTATTAATACTTTCCTCGTTTCACTTAGAATATGTCTTTTCATTGTATTGCATTCTATTTCATTGTATTTTCCATAAAGAGACGGTGAAGACTGTCATTCTCCGAGGGTGTCAGCTATAGTGTGGAGCCCAAAAATAGGTGGAGTTACCATGTTCCGTCAGTCTCTGGCTTGTAAGAACCAATCAAGAGACAATTCTCTCTATGAGCCCAACAGTGTCATTGGTTCACATCAGCGAGTCACTGGTTGATAGCACTTGCTGGCCCCCCGCCCACTTGAGTCGTTAGTCCAATGAGACGCTGCCAAAGCGTAAATGGATAGACAGGCAACTGGTCACATCTTTGGCTTTTTTTAAATTAACATGCAGCTCCTTTTTCTCATAAATGACACTGATAAACCCCTACTTTAAAGCAAACGCTTTATGCTGTGGTCCATACAGACTCCAGCTCAAAGGCATTATTATGTCAATAGAAAATTTTCCATTTCCATTGCTTTTCACACCTTCCAATTATAGTGCAGACAGAAGATGAGTCAGTTTCAAAAAGCACAATCTAATTACATTGCAGCATGTGGTACATGAGTCCATGTGAGATTTACACTGTAAAAATCACACCTACAGCTACAATATCAGAGTTATACCACAACTTTTGCACATGTTCTTTTCCATTAATGTAATTACAGCTTGCATGGTTTACTTCAAACTGAACATAACTATATTCAACATCACAGACAGTGAGGCCAAATCAGAGAATTTTTTTCCCTCTGATTATTTCATTAACTGTACAGATATAACAGATTATAACATTTGCCCCAGGTCTCCAATTAACACAGACCTCTGTGGTGAATGCTTTGTAGATGAATCTCCTTCAGCGCAATGATAAACTATAAATTGCGTATCCAATTAATTTTGGTGATTAGGCTGATTAATTAGCGGCGTGAGCGTCTTGGAAGACCTCTCGGTTGCCGCTCAGGTGAGGCCGAATCGTTAAATCGTTCACTGTAAATAACAGTGAAAAGGCAGAGGCTCCCAAAACTGTGCTGGATGCCTCTGCATCCCATGATGCAGTTTAATGCCATGTTAAACATTTATTTGTTTGTTCTTGACAGTGTGTGGCTAGTACGCCGCTACGTGTGCAGTAGTGAACTTTCTGCCTCCCCTGAGGAGACCGGTAACCCCCCTCCGTGTTCCCAGAGAACCGAAATTTGTACCTTTTACTTCACTTTCAACCTTTTACTGAGAGGGAGGGGGTGTTCTAAGACTTCAAAAGCATGCCCCCCCCCCCCCACACACACACACACATCTCCCGCTAAGGACAGACAGACACCTCCTTTCTCTGCCTCACCACACGCAAAAACACACGCTTGCACGCACACACACACACACACTTTCTTTCCAACTGAACATGATGCCCGAGAGCTTTTATCGCTGCCCTAGCAACAGACGTAGCAACGATTTCTCTGGAACCAGATAAAGGAACTAAGATGGTGTTCCTTTGACTTCTATTCAGCTGGTGCGATGGACAGGAAATGTGAATTTAACGCGCGCTGTCTTTCAAAATCCGCTCTGCTTTAAATTAGTTTTAAAAAGCACAGAAGTGAATGAAACGTTCCCCCTTTACAAGTACGAATGTAATTTGTAATGTTTGCAGATTATTTTCATTTTGTTGTACTGAGGATGATAATGATTTAGACATCAACACAGGTGCTGGGCTCCTATATGCTGCTGTTCAGCTGCAGAACAACAACTCCCTGTGTTACCAAGGTAACAGCCGAGCCAGAATGTAGTTCGCTTAGCAATAAAGCTTTAGCCTACCTTAAACTTTATGAGACAACATAGTTATGGGATAAATGTGAAATATGAACCCTTACAAATGGTAACTGTCGACTTTTTTGATATTGAGTGTATTTTATTGATTCTCTTGTTGTGTTAAACCGCAGGCCGTGAGTAAAGAGCAGTGTTTCTGGGTAGACTGATAGCACATTATACCTGTGCATACACAGAGACAGCTCTGAGAGGGCAGCAGCCTGCAGTACAGACCACATAAGGGCACAGACTCTGTGTTTCAGCACTTGGCCAGATCACCAGGAATGCGTGACCTACCCGGTTTTGTCTGCTTTGAGCACCGCCGTTCATCAAAAGCTAAAAATACAAAGTGCGGTGCCTAATGCATTTCGCATAGGGATGACTCAGTAGACGCCCGAGATGCGCCCAGAACCTGATGACCTCTCTTGATATTTCTGTCGATGTTCTCCAGGTATAAAGTGCACCTAAGTGCTGATTCCAGACCAGCCGCTATGTGCCTTCACCTGTTGCTGTCCAGGAGGGTAACAGTGGTGCCTATGCAAGGGCTATACGAAACTGAGGTGCTCATCAAATCCCATCATTCTGCCAACTAGGCCATTTTAAAAAAGGAAAATATGAAGTATGAGACCAAAAAAAACATTTGCCCTGTGACTGCCGCTTTAAAATGCAAGTAAATACTATCATCGCATATTACAATTCAGATCAAGCTGTTTTTGTGTGGTCTCCTTTCTTATGCAGTCTGCTGGTACTGCTTTCTTTCCAGTCTTCAGAGGTTTATCCAGTTTTTATAGATTGCATAATCTTTGTCTGCGTCTGGCATTTGAATGCCCTATATTCAGCTACACAGAGAAGGTGGTGAGTTCAGCAGTACTTCAGAATGAATATGTTCATTTTGACATTTGGTGGTCTGCCTTCCACACCACATTCACCATTCCAGGTTTTTTTTTTTTTTTTAATTAATTTATTTTATTAATTATAATTTTTTTCTACCTGCTGCTTTTTTTGAGAGCGTGCTGTGAAGCAGCCAGAGATGAACTCACTCAAACACACATCTCCCCTTCTGTTACAGACAGCTGCGGATTAACTAATACAAACTCAGGTCTGGAACAATGCGGGGGCGCGGGGGCGCGGGGGCGCGGGGGTCGCCAAACAAACAGAGTGATTAGTGCTGCGATGGAGGGGCTATTGGGGACAGAGACAGAGAGGGACGCCGCTCCAAAACCCTCCTGGCAGTTAGAACCCCTCTGCTGCCCTCCAATAACAGAGCCAGGGTGGCGTGTCGTTATGGCTGTGGCGTCCCGCCAGGCCAAACCACGCACCGCCCACCTGCGGCTGCCGACGGGGGACGGCCTTCTGGTGGAGATGAATAAGCAATAGGGGCGGGAGTGTGGTTAAGCGGTACGGTGCAGGGCTCGTAACCGGAAGGTTGCCGGTTTGATTCCCCTCTACGGCACTGCTACCTAACCCAGAACTGCCTCCGTAAATATCCAGCTGTATAAATGGGTAAACATTGTAACGTACGTAGGTCGTCCTGGGTAGAAGTGTCTGCTAAATGACAATACTGCAATGTAATGCAATGGAACAGCAGACAGGAGATTAGAGGAGGTTAAGATTGCGCCAAAATGCTCACTTGTTTTGCTGCTGCCTGCAGTCTTAGACTCTTCATTCTTCTGTGTGGGGGCAGAAACAGCCAGAGAGACTAGATTCATGCACAGCATACAGGAATGTCATCCGTGTTATTTACAGCACATTGGTAGTGACGGGGTGTGTGTGTGTGTGTGTGTGTGTGTGGGGACAGGGGGGTCAACAGGATGGAAGGTGGCAGTTGGGGGTTGTGGTTGGCGGTGTGTGTGTTGCAATTTATAATTCTCAGCCAGATGCGCTGGAGTGGACTGTAACATGCTGTGGATTTTTTTTTCCTCTCCGAAAAGGTCAAGACCTCCAGAAATAAAGCGCAGGGCGTCTGTGACCTTTAACCAATCCTGCCTGCATTGTGGCACAGGGGCCTGCGGCAGACCTGCCTCTGATTTACCTGTCTGCAGCGTAACGCCCACTCCGGCGCGGGTAGGAAAAGCGTTCGCCATTTCAATTACAGGCTTAACGAAAGCACCAGCAACCCCCCCCACCCCCACTGCCCCCACCCCCCTTGCTCTGCCGCAGCAGCCCGAGAACCACCGTATAAAGCCCAGGTTTGGGTAAATGGCTCTGAACGGCGCCATGGTCCAGATTAGGATTACTCTCCATGGAAACGCCGTTCGAACGCACTCACTAGATTTACAGTACAGACTTCATTCTGTTGTTCCTGGCTGCCGGTGGAGACGGAAGATGCCACAGGAGGAGGGGGGGTGCAGGGAGGGGGGAGGTGCTGGTGGGGGTGGGGGGGAGGGCGGGGTGTGGGCGGAGGGCGCGAAATGCCGAATCACGTTGGCGGGCGCTGAGTCACCCCCCAGCCTTCTGGAGAGGGACGTCACTCCCGGACCGTTAATCAAATCACAACACAAAAGGAGGAGGGCGGCCGAGATGTCCTCTCTCGCTGGGTTTCATAAGCTCAGAGAGGAGAGAAACACAACAGAAAAAGCCTGCTCCGCACGGCTATCAAGGCACCTCAATGCAGCTAATACGCCTCTGCAGTCAGATGCAACTGACACCCAGGGACGGCGTCCGCCGTAATTAACTCTCTCGGCCATAAACCCCCCCCCCACCTCAGCTTTTGCCATTTCGATTTAAAATCGACTGCTCGTTTTATTGAACAATCTGAAACTGCGTTTAAAATCCAGTGCTCGTAAAATTGTTCATTTACAGTTGATGAAAATCGAAGCAGCATGCAGCGGTGAAAACGCACTCTTGCGCGGGACGAAACTCGCAACAAGGCACAGGTAAAACGTAGCCATCCACTGTACTTCCTAAAGGAGGGCAAAATACCATCATTTGCATACCACAATGGGCCTTAATTTTCCATGCGGGCTTTGGGTAAATTAGTAGCGTGTGAATGTGTGGTCGTTCATCACAGAGGTTACAGGCACACGTGAGGCTGGCCGCTTTTGACTGCCAGGTAGTAATTACATTTTGCTGATTTGGATGAAGCACAGCTACTGTTCCAAGCCCAGCTAACACAAGAGGAGCGAAAGGAACCATTGAAGGCAAAACAGCTCCTCTATGCTGCCAAGCCAGCGTCAGTAACTACTGCCGTGTCAATTAAACACTCTTAATTAAAACACTCGTTTTCTCCTGGACCGGTGGAAATGTGAAAGATTTGGCCTTACGCTCTGTGGAACAATATTCCATTTCCAGCTACAAATCCAACGAAACGTGTTTTAAGCTTTGTATTGCCTCCAGACGTATGTGGTATTCGTCTGTGGGAATGGTTGTTATATCTGTTCATCCTGTATGCGATTCAACCACAAACCCTTACTTTGATAACACAAAAAAACAAAAATGTCCAAAAAAGAGGAAAGAAACTTGTACGCTGATGTCATTTGGCACATTCTGGAGTGGCACCTCAAAGGACAGAGGAAGACAAAACTGCTGCAAGGACTCATGGACGGTTACTTTACGAAATAAACCCGCAAAGGCGATGCGGGGATCATTTTCATTTCCCAGCTTCCCTGGGGGACGGTGGTCTTTGTGCAGGGTTCCCAGCAGGGGATTTTGGGTACGCACCCCCAGGAGGGAGCCACCGCCGTACATCCTCTGAGGGGAAGACGCCAGAGAGCTCACTGAGGGGCACAAGCGTTTCCCATAAACCCCTTCCACATCAAACCACATCAAACAGGCCAGTCATTTGCAGCTACAGCCTCTAATCGCCTTTAACACCGGAGGCTGCGGCATCACTGAAATGCCAAAACGCTACTGCTGTGCGCCCGTTCAGACCACGGTCAGCAAAACCACCATTCAGCCATCTCCAACACAGGGCTCATGCCTGCCTACAACTGCCTATTAGTGAAACCTTACAGGCCTTTGATTTCATTTTTCATCACCTGATATTGTGACACGTTTAGACGCGTTTTCAAAGAGCCTGTCAGCTCTCCTGACAGACTGTCCCTCACGCAAACTTGAGCTTTTTTTTCTCCATTTCCTGTCACGGCCATTGGAGACAGGTTTTCAACAATAAAAACAGATGGAATAGCACTGGTGCCGCTGACCGCGCAAAGTGTGAACGCAAACCCTGCTGGCTCGGCCCACGGCTGTCTGAGACTGGCGGAGCACCAGGCGTAAACCACGATGGGAAAGGTGGAGATTTACCAGCTCCGTTCACACCGCGCGGTTTCTGGCTCTGAGCCAGCATCAGGGCGTCTCAGAGGGAACGTCAAAGCCAGATTCTGATGCGCAAATGAGCGTCGCCGTATTGCCCTCTCTCCGCAGCGACGGGAAGTGTGGTGGAAACGCCATCTTTAAAGGAGGGGCAGGGAGTCTTTGAAACTCAGCCAAGCTGAACTGGAAACTCTCTCTCTTCACCTGCACTGGCGATGCCCTGATGCAATTTCATGAAGAAGAAGAAGAAGAAGAAGAAAAAAAAAAAAACTTGAAGTAAGCTGCTGGTGCCAGACATAAAGAGTTGCACCTAAAAGCCTTCTTGTGTGAAGCAGAGAAAGAGAAGAGAAACGGGGAAACACAGGGAGGTGGAGGCGGCGCGGTGGAGTGCTTCTCTCCACAGACCCTCTCCCGAAAAGGGCGGCTTTGAGGCAGCCGAGGGCACGGCGACAGCCCCTCTCTCTTTCAGACACAGAGTGGATTAGCGAGAATTCCTTCCACTCGAACCCCGGCCCCTGTGCCTCTGCTTTTTACTGTCTGAGACACTTGAGGACGAGATGGGGATTCAAATATTACAGTGTGCCAGATCTTTCTGTCTGTGTCTGTGTGACAGTGTGTACCTGTTTGTGTGTGTGTGTGTGTGTGTGTGTGTGTGTGTGTGTGTGTGTGGGTGTGTGGGTGTGTGTGCGCGGGCGTGTGCATGTGTATACATGTGTGTGTGTGTGTGTGTGTGTGTGTGTGTCACTCTGAGTATTGGCGTGGGAGTGTGGCTATGTAACAATGGTTACCTAGGGACCAAACCTCTCCATGACAAAACTAGAACAAAAGAGTAATTAATATAATTGTCTGTACTGGACCAAAGGTACGCGGCACATGGTTCTGATATTTCCACAGCAGTGTGCAGCCGTGCAACCAAGCAACAGCCTGGCATCACCTAATCTTAGCTCACTGTACATCCACCACACTAAACGTCCAGCTCAAAAAGAGAGAGAGAGAAAAAAAGATATATTGAGAAAGGCCTTGAATCTATTAAAATACAGCTTGTGCAAATCAGCTGAAGCAAAGAAAAGTGAATTGCATTATCCAAACACCTAACAGCTACCTTCTGCAGGTTGGCACTCCTGCATAGCAATTGGCTGGATCTCAGATGGGAGAAAGCCAGGTTCTACAGAAGAGATATAACCTTTGGAATCGCAACCTAAATGCATCAGTTTCACCTTTTCGAACCCCATCTTTATCTTTGTGTTCTTGCACGGACTGGATTGATTGAAGCTTCATCATGCAGTGGTCTCAGATCAGCGTTCGTGAGGGGGAGTAGGTTTTTATTGGCCTCTGAGGGAACGCTGGCTATTCTGAACGTGAATTCTTGCTTAGCTAGAAGTGGACTGGGATCAGCCGGGCCATCTCGCTTGTGGTTGTGGATCTTTTTGATCCTTGAGGATGGCACCTGCAGAGGCCTGGCTGCAGGCTGTAGTCAGCATGGCTCCAGTTTCTGTAACCCTGTGTGATGGACTAGCACATGTTCAAATGCGGCCTCTTTTCCTCCGTGTACCGCTTGTCATGTAGCCATGTTATATGCACGTGTACATTTTGTTACAACGCTCGCTCAGATAAGAGCATCTGCCATACGACTGAATGCCATATGAGTTAATGTAAATCTGATTGCCACTGAAGCACTGGCTGCTTTTGGTTTCAGTTGTTCCCGGCAGCAGAAAACACAGACGTGACGTGCAGGCTCCAGATTAAGGCTGTCCCTGGCCCGCCTGTCACTTACACAAACACACGTGATGAGATAAGACATGTTCGTGCCGTGCTGATTCACACTTTTTGCGGTCGGCACGACCGTAACTGTCACACACACACGAAATTATGTAATTGCCACCGTAACAGCCGGTCACACTGGGGGGTCTTGCTGTCTGACGCACATCTCCCAGATTTTGTAACAATGCAAAGAGCCGCACAGTGAACTGCAAGATTGCCACCTTCAATGATGGACTGATTATGAATGTTGTCAAAGCCATAACGCCAAAAAGGCTAATAGGAACAATGGGTCAGAACTAATCACTATTATATTATTGGCATTTAGCAGATGCTGTTATCCAGGGACTGACATTGGCTACCTTGCCTTAAGAACCTTGCCCAGGGGGTAGAGCAGCAGTGCCCCAGTGGGGAATTGAACCAGCAGCCTTTCAGTTACGAGTCCTGCTCCTTAACCCCTATGCTACACTGCTGCCCAGTAAGCATCCTGGCGGTTGGTACATGCAGCCACATACTGCCCTGTGAAAATGCAATAAGCATTTAGGCTCATCAGCTGGCAGAGCAGGTTGCCATGTCTACATCTGCACTTGGCTTTGCATTCAAATTTGCAGCATAAATCAGCCTTAACACAGAACGCCCCATGCTCAGAGTAAAGCGCTGACATCATGCGACACAGGCTCGGAAGGACAGTGAACATGATCCCAGGATCCCGGCAGCTTTGAGGCTGGACCTCTGCAGTGTAGCGAGGACCAAGCTTGGCTGCAGGAGAGCTGGCTGGAGAGCACGGGGGTTCGAGTGGCGGGGGGTCCCAGGGCCTCGCACGGCACTTGGGGGACTCCCGAAGGCTGAGCGGGGGGGGGGGGGGGGGCTAACAGAGACTAGGTTCTCCATTGGACAGCCAGATCATGTGGTTCGCAAACAGGGATAAGTGGGGTACGGGGGCAGCTCTCCACACAGACGGTCTCACTTCAAAAAGGGAGAAATTGCTTGGCCACTCGAAGCCACCGGTGAGGAATGGAAGATAGCGTGTCACCGAGACCCACGCCAAGCCAGGAGGGCTGTTGACCTCCCACCCTCATCAACACTAAGCTTTCCAACCCACCCACCCCTTCCTGCAAGAACAAAATGCTCAACACTTGAAAAAAAGGAAGAATGACTCCACAGTTTAGTGCAGAAGATGAAGAATTAGTCATTCGTGTTTTCCGGCTGGGCCGGGGGGGTGGGGGGGATTGACAACACTTTTTCGGCTGGCGTTGCATTCCGAGCGGAGCCCGCAGGTGTGAAAAGGATCGGGCTGCGGGCTCAAGCGCAGTGCAATAGGAGGTGAGAAGCGCGCGGACGTGGCGGGCCGCTAAGTGAAGCAGAGGGGCCGGGGCACTGCGGCGCTCACAGCTACTCAGAGGTCTGATGCAGGCCACTCATTCTGACACGGCGCCACCGCGCTCGATGTGCTAATGGAAGCAACCGACCAGTGAAACGGCTTGAAATAAAAACACATCTGTGTGTGTGTGTGTGTGTCCGCGTATGTCCATGCATGTTTGTGCGTGGGTTTGAGTGCTATGTGTATACATGCGTGTGTGTATGTGTGTTTGAGTGCTATGTGTGTACATGCGTGTGTGTATGTGTGTTTGAGTGCTGTGTGTTTGGGTGCTATGTGTGTACACGTGTGTGTGTACGTGTTTGTATGACACACAGCAGTGCTTGTGCCAATGTGCTAAAGGAAGCAACCATCCAGAGAAACAGCTTGAAATGAAAATGCATTTGTATGTGTGCCTGTTTGAGTGTGTATGTGTGTAACGTGTGTGTGTGTGTGTGTGTGTGTGTGTGTGTGTGTGTGTGTGTGCATGCGTGCGTGCGTGGGTGTGTGTGTGTGTGTGTGTGTGTGTGTGTGTGTGTGTCACTGTGTTCTGTAGGAGGAACACAGACTGCCTGGAAACAAACCCACACAGACACAGCCAGACTTAGACCCTGTGCCGTGGACAGGCATTTATGTCTGGTTTATGCCACCTCTGAAACGACCCCGTTCTTGAATAATGTAACTGGCACAGAGCGCTTTTACTCGTATCATCAGGGTGCTTTCTTTGGGCTTCTCTCACGGAGGAGAGGGAAATAAAACATTTCTATCTCTACCCTTCCAAACACCCACATAAAAAAAAGTTTAATTATAACAATCATTAAAAATGATTATCGTAACTAACAGCTCTCTTCTGCCAAGCTGCAACATGTGACCCCACAAAATTACCCAGAATGCTGTGCTGCTGCAGAGGGCTTCTCCATTGCCATCTATCCGATCTCCACAGCTGTGTCCCGGTCCTCATTTTTGCCCACTTCCCCTCAAAACAGCTTCCCGATCACATGGTCGAGGGTATCCAAATCTGAAAAAGTAACTTCCGCTTGCCGTCAGTTGCTGCCTTCGAGCGAGTGCACAAGCTTGTACTCTTCGTGTTCTGTGTGACATCCCAGAATCCCTTTCATTCGGCATCCCAGGGTGCGTGTTTGTGCAGGCTGTTTTTTTTTTCAGAATTTTACAAGAGTTTGATTCCACCACAGGGTCACCGAAAAACACTTTAATGTTAGCGCTGATAGCATTGAATTTTACTGTTTGAATGAATGTTTCTCACACAGTTACTAAAAAGCGGTAACATTTAGACCCCAATGATTGCAGTGTGTTTTAATTAGAAGTGAACAGAAACTGTGACAAACAGACAAACAATATTGCGTTTACATTTATTCATTTTCCAGATGCTGTTTTCAGAGTGACTCACTAAAAGTTTGCCACTGTATTCGGAGGCTCAACCTGAACCGCTTCACTGAATGAATATGATTAGCAAGCAACAATCGTCCATAGTTAAAAAGCTAAAACTTTTCACACCAATCTGGCCTCTCTTTTAATAAAGCCACATTTACAAGTCACTGCCCTTTGCTACATTCTAGATAACCCATTGAGGGCAATTAAAAACATTGTTCCATTTAAAATGTTAAATTAAATGTTAGTCTAAAACTGGAAGATTAATGTGAGGGGGACTGTCGCATTGAAGTACTGTTTTGCACGCTTGTCCATACTGATATTTCACATCCAACATTACTTCCTGCAAACTGACTTAATTTTGTACATTGGGATGCAGCTTGTAGCTTCATCTACATCTTCTTCAATATTTCCTACGCTACTTAGGGCTAAAATTCAGTCCCGCATCCGCTATGACACACTAACAATGTTCAGACCCTTCAAATTACACAGCCCTAAAAAAATAGATATAAATATACATCTATCACCATTATCAGCTGGTTGTACAGATGGCATGACAGGCCATTTGTATGCAATATAAACGCTGCATTTTAGAAACGAGGGGTTCATGTCAATGATCTACAGCTTCCACTTAGCGAAGACTGATTTCCCTGCATTGGCTGGTACCTCCCACAGGGGAAAAAAAAATAAAAACCCTCCAGGACAAAATGACTATACAAAAGGGCAAATCTTGTCAAAATCACAGTAGATTACCCCGCTGGAAATGGTGATAATATTTTCTCGGAAGACTTGACCTCAAATAAATTACGCCTTGCGTTTAAGAAGCCGTCTCACACAAAATCAGCGCTCCCTCCCCACCATCCATTCACCTAATTAATCAGTGGCCATGAAGCCATCACCGGCTTGTTTTATTCTGTATTTGGACCCTGGTAAAAAAAAAAAAAGTCCGCCTCTAATTAGGAGAGATGATCTATTTTCTGTAATGAGAATTGATGGATTTTCTTAAGCACTGTAGCTCATTTTCCTCTCTTTTTTCTCTCCACAGCACAATTCCAATTCAGGCCCTTATATAAAAAACTACAAATGAAGCAGTGCATGATTAATGGACTTAATTTCTAGGGGGATTTAACTTCGCAACGATAGCCCACTTCACCTCTAAAGCCTTCTGATGATTAGATTTAGAACTGTGTCAAAAAGTCAAACAGCTTAAAGACAAGTGGTCCCCCTTCTCTCCCTCCCACATCCGGCGAAAAACTTCACTTCACTCTCAGATCTAACTCTTACATGGGATTACCCCCCCCCCCCCCCATTCACACGAGAACCAATTTAACAAGGAAATATAGTGCAGTAGAAACAGGCATTTACAACTGTAAATAGATTAAGATAAAGGGAAAGTGCTTCTAGAGATGAACCGTAATGTGGTGCTATATTATAATGTGTGTCCTTTTACCCATTCTCTGTGTGCTATGCTTTATCTCCCTATACAGCGTCATTTATAAAAGGTGTAGCAAAGTACAGTACATCACAGGAGTGGGAAATGATGCAGTGTACAGGCCCAGAGCATTCACAAGCAAGGGCATGACAGAAATCAAACCAACCCATCAATACTTTGCTGACTTAAAGTAGCTGTGTTTGCTGATAACGGCATGTTTCACCCTCAGATACATGTATCACCAATATTTTAATAATGCTATTTTGTTTTTAAATTGTTACATGTTTAAATATCCAGTTTGCTCTAAAACATCTTAAGCTTTCAGCTAGCAATTTACTCCCTAGGAAGGTATCACACATTTTCATGGCAGTATCCCTACTATATGGAAGAATGTCTCAGGAAGGCTAATTTCTCAGGGTCTAAGGCAAACAGGTAAACCTCAAATAATGATTCCATTTGACTTTCTACCTGTTGAAGAAACTGGCATTGACAAAAAGATTTAAAAAAAAAAAAAGAAAAACTCTGCACAATGGACAGATACCATGATTTGGTACCTTTTAAAGTGCTTTCAGCAGGGCTGTAAACTGTTAAAAGTCTAGGAGAAAACAGTCTGCCCAGGAAAAAAAGTGTATATCTGAAGAAAAAAAAAACATCTCAGAAAAAAAGTACAGGCGCAATAAATCTTAAAAAAAGCTCAGTGTAAAAATCAACAGAAGATTAATCTCTCTGGAGGGGGCCAGCGAAACACATATATATAAACAACTTTTGAAATTTTAATCAGCGTAATCTGTCGACCCTGTGGATCTGCCCCTATAATCCCAGTATCACATTTAAACACAGATCTGGCTGCATTTTAAACGCCCTCTGTGTGTGGGTTTGGAAAACCCTTCTGAACGCTCTGTGTAAACATTGCAGTCCTGGTGCTGATCTGAATGTTTCCGAATTTTCACATGAGCGCTGTGCTTTGATGATGCAAGTCAGAGCAGCAGCTAGGCTATCCATCTTAAACGTGACAACTCAACAGCAATTATTTGTTACTTGAAAGTAGCCTGCATTTAGAGTAGAAGTAATACATTTACAGTACATGAAAAAACATCCAAGGCAATTTTACGTGCTTTGAAGCTTCCACAGACATAGTCCTACTGCACGTTTTTATTTTTACATTTACATTTTACATTTACATTTACAGTTTTTATATCAGATAAAAAAATAGCTACATAGCATGAATAGCCTTTAAGCTGTTAAATTGTGCTTAAATGTGCTATAGCTAAGATGGAAACTTAAAAATGAAACCTAAATGCCATTTAATAATGTATAAGAATACACTGTGTGTGTGCGTGTGTGTGTGTGTGTGTGTGTGTGTGTGTGTGTGTGTGTGTGTGTGTGTGTGTGTGTGTGTGTGTGAGAGAGAGAGAGAGAGAGAGAGAGAGAGAGAGAGAGAGAGAGAGAGAGAGAGAGAGAGAGAGAGAGAGAGAGAGAGAGAGAGAGAGAGAGAGAGAGAGAGAGAGAGAGAGAGAGAGAGGTTTTAGTTGTGAGGCCCTACATAGTTTACATAACCCTTTAAATAAAATAATGTGTTATATAATTTGAAGTGTGACCCTTAAAAGGGCTGAATAGTAGAGGCTACTCTCAGTTAATGCAGAGTTCAGAGCAGCTCAGGCCCATCAATTACTCCCTACTACTGGCTGTAACAAAAGGTTCAACCTAATTAAAATTAAAAGTTTACACGAGTTGCAGGCACACTATTCCACGTGAGGAGTCCACTAATACTTCACACACGGGTGTGTTATATGTAGACTAATAGCAGTACTTATGTGAGGATAAACCTTGCCTGAATATTGTCCACTCCTCTCTGCAGGATACAGCACTGAAGCAAGTGATTTGTCTGGCAAAGTCCCGCTCTCTCTCTTGTGCTGATTACAATGTGAGGGATTTCTCAATATATTTGACAATGATCTCTTGTGCTGTCTACAAAAATAGCTCTCCCCCCCCCCCCCCCCCCCCCGTGTTAAAGACCAAAGTAAGAAGAGGAATTTGTCTGTGTCCCGGAGCCCGGAGTGGAAGAACCGTGCTAAGACGGCATGCTCCTTTTGACACCTCACCCCTCTATTTCCTGCTGTCTGTCTGGATCCAATTCCCCCGGCTCCTCTGCCAGGGGTTTATTAGCGCCTCTCACAACACCTGAGCATCCTTCTCGTCCGCTGACAGACACCGAGACGTCCGGGGGTGACGTGCCCCGGGCCCAGATGGGGCCGTGTTCTCTTCTCTCAAAATGCCTCTTAAAACAAACCGTTTCCTTTTGACCCCCGCAAAAAACAACAGAGGGCTCTTCAACCCCCGGCCTTGGCTTTGCTTGGACAGCACTTCCTTATTTCAGGCTGTGGTACCCGCACACAAGCACAGAGCATTCTGTTTCATACCCGGTGATACATGCCACTTAAAGGATAATAGGAATAAAGAAATGAAATGTTCTTTTTAATAAGTGCTTTGCCCTCGCCCTGCTGTAGAAACTTCACTTCCCCAATCAGTCATAAAATTTTTATTTTCCAGTCAGTTTACTTTGCCCCTCATTGAGAGTCCACTCTGAATGATTATATCTTACAGGAGAGAAATATCTAATATCGATTCAAAGGAAGCAATTTCCTGTCAGATGCTAAACACTCCACAGGCCTAATCTCACTGGGTCAGCACTTGGTAAATGAACTATAACAGAAAAAAAATCAGAGGGTGGATGATGGGAGAAGTTTTTTTTTGTGGTAATCCAAAGTAACAATGCATTTCAAAATACAGAAAAGCATTAGCCTATATGCTTTCATATAGAACTAATTGATCCTCTTATCAGTACAACACAGTGCAGCTACAAGCATGTTTCCGCAGCGGTAATCTCAAGACCATTCCCAGAGGAGAAAGAAAGCGTTTGCCACACATTTGATTCAAATGGATGACACTGTGGTGTGTTTATTACATGTACATTACATGTACATTACATTGTAATGTATATGTAATTAACAGTTAGAAAAGACAGATAAGTGCAGCGGTCTGTCCGCGCCAGGTATCTAGAGCCACTAGGACAGATGAGGCTTCTCCTGCCCTTGACTCGTCCAGGACGAATCAGAGCAAGACTTTAATCTCAGACGCTCTCTGAGACAGGAGGAGAGGGGAGAGGCGGTTGAGGGCTGTCTGGCGTGACTGTGTGACAGCCATTGTCTCAGATCAGCAACGTGGACGAGCAGCTCGGTGGCAGGCTTGTCACATGACAGCCGAGAGACTGGCGTGGGACCACCGTGTCATCGGTGTCAGCGCTTACCCAAACGACAAACACAGAACGCTCACTTTATACTGTACGTAATGTAGAGACTATCCATCAGCGAACTGTAGCGCTGAAAATGTTTTTATAATACCTGATAAACAAATGCTGGTATCCAGCCGTGATGGGCAGGAGAGAATGTATTACCCGTTTTGACAAAAGAATGCCGGCTATGATGAATTGCAGGCAAGACAAAGGTATTCTTTGGTACATGACACACGTCACCTCACTCACAGGCTATAGATAGATACAAATCAAAGATACATGTAAACATGAACTACCACGACAGTAATATCTATCTATCTATCTGTCTAACTTTCAGCCAAAAGGTTGCCGGTTCTATTCCACACTGTGGTAGTGCTGCTGTACACCTGGGTAAGGTACTTAGCTCAGAACTGCTTCAGCAAATATCCAGCTGTATAAGTGGGTAACATGTGAAAACTGTAACATATGTAAGTCTCTTTAGATAAGAGTGTAGATAAGATAAGAGTGAATAGACTGTAATATTTATCTATCTGTCTCTAACATATGTTTATATATATATATATATATATATATATATATATATATATATATATATATATATATATATAGACACACTCATGCATACACACACACACAAACACACACACACACACTTTAAAGAGGTGTCTGTGGACATACTGTACTGCATTTTAAGAGCAATCATGAATGGTAAGGCAGCATGGCCAGCTCCCAGTGGACAGAAGGCATAATTAGGGAGTTTATGCAGGCTGTATTGTATTACAAATGAAAGTCTTCTTATTCAAGGCACAGCACTGCAGCGCAATGTCAAGGCTTATTTCCCCCCCCCCCCCCCCCCCCCTTCCTCCTCCTTTGTCATACTTAATCTTCCATAATCCACTTAGTGTCATATCTAGAAAACATGACAGGAATTCCTGTAGAGTTTGCCACGTCTCATTGTGGAGGCTGGAGGAGGACTGGCTGGGGCTCTTGTTTTAAGCTTAGCTTATCTCTATTAGTAAGCAATTTAGGGGGAGAACTTTCAAACGTGTCACTGGCAATCCACCTCTATTTTTTTTTTTTTTTTCTCTCTCTCCCTCAGATAACCGACACTCGAGATTACCCCCGTAGGCATGCCACACTTCGGACGTGACCTTCTCCTCGCGTCCTTGTGGCGGGAAATCCCGCGAACTCCTCGGGAAAACGTGAGAAGCTGGCGCGCCTCCCTCCTTTTTTTCCCCCGATTTGTTAAGACGCAACGATTCTCGAGTTGTCTCGAGCGAGGTGCCCAAACTTAGCAAAGCAGTTTTTTTTTTTTTTTTTTACTCGCACATCTCCCCTTTACTGTTAACAGCCTGCAGGGAAAAGCCAGCCACAATTGGCTATTAAACAACAATTACAGAGTATTCAATCGGATATGAAATGGCTAATTCCAAGGGCTGCGGTTTCAATTTTGTACAACCTCTTTATGTTTCAAAGCTTTCCAGCGCCGGGATTTGGACCAGAGTGCTTTTGTTCAACGCTCGATTGTTCCCAACACACTCAATTACTGGATGAGGGGTGATTAGGTGCAAACACGTACACGGGCTGATCTTAGCACAACGGAAATGTTCCCGAACACCATAATAACAGGGCCGCGCGATGCAAAGGGGCGATCAGACGTTATAAATACATCGTAGATGTTATTCAGACCCGACCGAACGTTTAATTACATCTCTCCTGCAAATTGCCCCTACAGACTGAATCCACAGTTAAATAATAATAAAAAAAAAAACCCTTCAGGTTTAATCTTTAACTCAGCGCTGCCATGCTTGATAATGGAACATTACAAAGCTACGCTTGGAAATTGTTCACATCTAAAGTTTAAAATGGCTTAAAAATACTGTACACTAACAGAATACTACAATGGTAATACTGCTACTATTGCCACTATTAATACTACCAATGATGATGATGATAATAGTAATAATAATAATAATAAATTTAACTGAATTATAACTTAAGTACACAATGCACGTGCAACATAATCACTGCTAGGTTCTTTGCAAACACACCCTGGACTCTTCTGAATAAATTCCTTCCTCAGGCGCTCTCTGGAAATCACAAGGTCACCGGATCAGTGGATATTAATCCCTCTCCTCCCGAGCCGCGGTGAAGTCAGCGATATCATTTCCCGGCCCTCTGCTGTGGTCACATTCGCTGTCACATCGCATATCTCTCCAGACGCTCAGATCGGCTGCCACTCCAGCGTCCCCGGGGTTACAGGGCCGATGTGCACACGCCGGCGTTTCACTGATGTCGGCGCGCGGGTCACCCGGTATCAAGACTAACACACCTGTAGGAGCCGCAGCGCGTATCCCAGGCTGGATATCTGGTTAATTGTTTCCTGGCGTTCGCCGTGACGTCTCGGGCCTGCTTCACGCTGAGCAGCCGATGTGACTACACTGGGCATATCTGTCCTTTATTTGCTGTAGGGATGCCTTCACCGAGGGGGCCCTGCACAGCTTGCATTTCGCATTAGATCCATCCATTTTGTGCACTTTTTTTCCCCTAGCATACATTTTTTTACCGTATGCAGGTGGGGGTTTTTCAGGTGAAGCCTGCTCGTGACAGAGAGGCAGGGCTCTGTTTGTGACATGAACCATCTGGTCCTGGTTTCCGTACTGCAATGCTTTTGTTACTGCCCTTAGTCTGAATGCTCCTCATAGCAGGAGAAAACGCTGCCTCCCAGCACAGAGTTTAATCTGACTAAAACAAAGCTGGACTTTTTAAAGCATTTTTGGACTGAACTCAAATTCCAGTCCAAAGTCCAGCGTTTAACCCTTATATATGGTGTTATTACCAGAAGCAAAAACATAATAGAAAATAATAGAAATCAGTAAATGAGACAACTTAAATGCATAAGAAAACAAAACAAAACAACACCACTGATAAGAGAGATCTAACTGTTCCTAAGATGTCAGGTTGATTGTTGAGATGACACTGTTCGATTCTGATTCTTACTAATTGATAAAAATGACTGATAAAGCTAAAATAAAACTGCTGCTCTTTGCTTCTCCTAACCCACAAATTATCACACATCCCTGTAATGCTATTGATCCATCTGTACTATATCACATTTTAATCACCATAAAGCACCGGCTAATACACACCTGCCAGATGTGATTGCTTTTACTGGGGGGATTTTTGACAGCTCCGAATGATGGGTCAGTGTCCGATAGCCATCAGCTAAGCTTGGGCTAAACGGGCGTGTGTGTCTACCAGCCTGATGGGAATGATGGCGACCCTTTAATTCCGCACCCCCCCCCCACCCCCCACCCCCCTCCTGTGTAAAACACGGCCATATAGAGATTCGGACAACTCATGTCTCCATTGATTCACCTCTGAGAGATTCTAAAAATAGAGCCGCACCCCGAGGACCCCGGGAGGCCTTGATGTATCTGTCCAGCCCCTGTCCCCCCCGTCCCCCCCTCCGTCTCCCCCCCCCCGTCCCCGCGAAAGAGGCAGCCGCCCGAGATTTCCTTGGAGGCCAATAATTCCCGGGGAAAAGGGATTATGCAGCCCAAAGGTCTGGGTCATCGCAAATAGACTTGTCCGACAGTGATCCATCCATTGGGCCTGTGAAGGAGACCGAGCTTACCGCTCTCGCCGTGGGGCAGTATTTCCGTCCAGCACCAGACGCGCATCACACGGCTCAAAGCCTAACGTTGCATTACATTACATTATTGGCATTTGGCAGACGCTCTTAACCAGAGAGACTTACATCAATTACAGGTTTTTACACTGTTATCTATTTATACAGCTGGATATTTTACTGAGGTAATTGGGGGTTAAGTACCTTGCCCAAGGGTACAGCAGCAGTGCCCCCATTGAGGAATCGAACCAGCAACCTTTCGGTTACAAGTTCTGCTTCTTAACTACTATGCTACACTGCTGCGATATCGGTCACAAACCTATAAACACACCATCGATGCTTCAGAATCATTGAAAATTGTGTTTAGTTTTTTTTCCTCCTTCAAGGTAAGCTTTCAATATAAACCCATGTGACTATGACTTCATTATCATGTCTTTCAAAACTCCAACTAAGAAATAAAAACACACAAAGCAGTCATTAAAAAGATCAGCAACCATATCAAAATCAGACAAATAAATGGTAAATTGTATGGTGTAATAGCTTGAAAAAAAGGATGTAATTACAGCTCAGCATATATCACAGACACGTCAGCCAAATGAGCTGTTAAATAGAAATGTTTCTTGCACCCTGCCGATTCACTGTTCCTTCCCAGAGACACGCTTTGACAGAATAAACGATATGCGACATAGAACCGGCTTGATCTAGGTACTGAAAATGTAGCAATGTGGATGTAGCACATACAGATTACATCAGAAGCACAGAAAATTTAGTTGGCTCAGACAGAACCTGAACCAGCTTTGAACTATCAAGTGATTATACACTAAATAATAATAAAAAAAAAATCCAGCAGACCACCAATCTTTGGCTTTAGGCTCACTATCAGGTTTTGGAATACTTGATAAGAGCTGGCCCCAGCTTTGATTCAGACTTTACCCACAATTGCCTGGGGGGCAATCCTGGCAGCGGGGATAAAGGTTGTGGGTAGGCCCCTGCCGTCTGGCAGCACGGCGGGACCGGATCGAGCACCGCCCAGGGGCTCCTTTCCTCTCACACGTTCTGTATTGAATGCCTACTTGAGCGTGACTGCCGGCTTGCGGGCCCCGCCACTTGACATTATCAAGACGAGCGAATGAGTGAGCGCGCCAGTCGGGGGTGGGGGGCGGGGGGGGGGGGGGCGTCCTGGCGGAACGCTGTGGGTCGCCAGCCACCGGCGCGGGCTTTTACGGGGGGGAACGGGGAAAAGGTAGCGCTGTTTCACCGTCAGCGCTAAGCCACCATCACCGCCGCCCTCGCACCTACGTGCTAATCAGGACGAGCAGAGCACGTTGACGCTAATGGCGCTTATTCAATTCTTAGCGGACCGCAGATTCCCGCCGCAGACTTAACGAGATAATGGGAAGGTTAATACATCCCTCCGCCACCCCCTTTGCCAACCACTCTCTCTGCGGTACATCAGGAGACTATTCCCCTGACCTTTGGGCTGTGTCCAAAGCAGACGCATTCAGCGACAAACTCACAGCACTCTCTTTGTAGTCCTCCCTTCAGAGACGGGAGATGCTGGTTATATCCTCTTACTTATATAACACATTTCCATCTGATACCCTGTAGAACACACAAATTAATGCAAACCATGATGCCCTGACGCATTTCTTCTCTGCCAATAGGAAAAAATATAAATTACTAATGATCCCTGCAAATTCGCAGATAAAACAAACACATTCTACTATACTGTAAAACGCAGTACATTGCTCTGGGCAAATATGCAAATAAAAAGATGATGTAGAATATAATGAATGCAAGATCCTAAGAAATGTATTATGCTTAGATGTAATATGTTACATTTAAAGTGCAATGCTTTTTATATTGAATATCCTATGCCCCCCCCTACAAGGAATCTATGCGCTGGTGTACTTGTAAAATCAGATTTAATCCCTTACTTTGAGTTTGACCTGACACAGGATTATAAAATAACACTCCAAGCACTCACAGCTGTGCATGCCAGAGAATGTGCAAAAAAAAAGACAACTTTATTGCAAATAAATACTAAATCAAACCGACGCCACTGACAATAGCAACATTAATCCATCTTTTACGCTTGTATTGTCAACCGTTCTTAACGTCACACAAAGAACGTGGCACAAAGTTTACAGAAAGTAAGTAAAAGATTTAAAAAATATTAAACAAACAATGCAAGGCCATTATATCTAAAATAAAGGTTTCTTCAAACTTTTTGCACACAACAAACAAAGTGTATAGCAGCGGGAAGGGGTAGCATCATCATAAGAACCATTAAAGAGATGAAATACGGATGAGCCGAGCTCCATACTCGTCAGATTAATGAGGAGAGGAGAGTGTATGAAACGGGTCTTTAAATGGGAGTTAAAAACTCAAGCGCCTCTGTTTTTATTAGTCTGGGGGGGAGAGAGTCAGGTTACGGCTCTGGGAAACGTGATGAGCAGGGACAAATTAAGGCAAAGTTCAGGACTGAAGGGGGGAAAAAAACAAGTCTTTATGAGGGGTCAAAGGTCAATGTGGAGTCTTAATGAACTCAGGTGTTTTTTTTTTTTTTTTCTTTTTTCAAAAGGAAAGGTCAATTACAGAGCCATCAGCAGAGCACCTCAGCCAATTGTGTGCAGCTAAGCAAGGACAAGAGGACTATGACTACAGGAGCTTTGGAAGAACGCTTCTATTCATAGGAGCTACGGAATGAGGCATATAGCTCACAAGGTCTATGTTTGCAGCTGCTGTTGAAGCTTGAGATAAAAAAAAAATCTGACTTCAAAGTGACAAGGGCATTTGACATAAAGGACACAGCCGGTGATTGACATTCCACATGAGATGCTGACATATTCTAAGTTAGGGCCATGTCTGAAGGCTATGACATCAACCGGGTCGCGCCTGGATAAAACAGTCCTCACCAAATGGGAAGGCATTTCTGAACAGTCAGCGCGAAAGTGGACAGTTAGGCTCCTAAGCGCGGCCCTAGTGATGTTAAGCTTTTGGCCTGCGACAACATGACGCAGAATCTGGGCTTCCATGCTGGAGGGAAGAGGAATTAGACACCGTCACCGTCACGTGAACCGTAGTGCAGCGATGAGGGGAGCCCGGGGGTGGGAGAAATCCACTCCACCGAGCAGGAGGCTCCTGGAAAACAAGGGTCAGTGAGAGGCGTTCGCAATTACGGGGAACATTCAGGTCTGATGACGGGGGTCACAGGCAAAGCAACAGCAAGAGCCCCTCTACCAGCGCCCTTGGAGTCTGATAAAGGGGGGAAAACACATTGCATGAGTTCTTTTAGCGGCTGTGGCGTCTTCAGACAGGCACCTTGGAGAGGTGGAGAGGGACGCACTGCATCATAATTACGAGGAGCAAAAAAGTTTGTCACAGTCAGTATATCTGGCCGGACAGCTCAGGTGGGTCGGCCAATGAGAGGGGCCTTCAGGTGCCAAAAAGGCGCCCTGCTCTGTGATGTGACAGGTGGAAGATCTAGAAGGGGACAAGGTGAGGAACCCAGGCCTCCTGACCAATCTCTGTTAATTAAGGTGGCGCGGACCGCATCATAAATATTTTCTCCTCTGTAACGACATGGGCTCCACGCCGTTATGATTTTTTTTTTTTGCAGCACAGTCCTCTCCAAGCTTATAAAATAATCTCTTTGGTAATTAGTGGCTTCTTCACCTCCATCAAGAGGTGATAATGAATCTCTGCAACGATTAAAGGCCCTCCGGTATGCCTGCAAACTTGCATTGTGATCAGTGCTACTCTCTGCGCTGAGCACACGAAAATAGGAGCCTGGAAAACAAAACGATTTTTATTTTTGTTTTATTTTTCAATCCATCAATCTGTTTGTTTCAGCAACTGGCAACTTAAGCGATTGCTGCAAGTTTAATAAATGTCAAAGTGGTGAAACTTCTATCCTACAATGAATATATTTAAATATATCTGTAAATATATCATGAGTGTCAGACTTTTTTCAAATTTCTCGACTTTGAGCGTATTGTACTGGTGATTGTATCTATTGTATTGCACAACAGATGTCACGACACACCACTTTATTTCACGTGCAGCACTACATGAAATTAGATTAAATCAATTAATTGAAATTAAATGAAACTAATTTAAGTTCTTGATTCAATTTATCATTAAAAAAGGAAGTTATGTTGTGTTATGTATAAATAACACATTCAAGCTTTAATGCATTTTTAATGTGTGTTAAATATGCTGGTGTGTCATGAAGCAAAGGCTGGCCATCAGGCCCAGTGGTAAATAAGACAGATAAGAAAAACACAATAAATCAAGGGGGGAAAAAAAGCTGTAAATTGAGTCACTGGCTGCCTTGTGTGATATGCAATTAAAAAACACAATTAAGGATGTAACAAAACAAAGATTACCGTAAAATGTAAAAAAAAAAAAAAGAAATATCCCTACATTACATTATTGGCATTTAGCAGAGAGACTGACATCAGTTACAGTTATCCATGTTATCCATTTACACAGCTGGGTATTTACTGAAGCAATTGCAGGTTAAGTACCTTGTCCAAGGGCCCAGCAGCAGTGGGGAATCAAACCAGCAACTTTTCGATTACGAGTCCTGCTCCTTAGCCACTATGCTACGCTGCCGCCCTACATCGGACTCATAGTCCAAACCTCTCCAGTGCTCTCGGTCTGCCCCTCCCACAGGCATTAGTTACAGCGCCGGTGCTGCGGTTCCCCCTGCGTGCGGCAGCAGCAGCGAGGGCCGGCCGAAGCGCCAGCAGCTGACAGGCTCCCGGGCTGCGGGGACACAGCAGGACGGAGAAAGAGTGCGTCCGCTCTGTGAACGCCGCGTCATAAGGAGAGGCTATTTTCTGCCTCGGTGTTTGAAGTCAGGAGGCTGGTCCACGGCACCCGGCGTGCTGTTCAGACCTAATGCGGGCTGGTGAAAAGCTTTTCTGGTGAGAATCACGAGGTAAATGTAGCTGCTAATCACCCCCCGTCCCCATTACAGCGTCCAGCCACACAGCTTAGACTTCAGCGTTTAGATTTTATACAGTTTTTACACCATTTATACTGTTTTTATACTAACATATTATTATTTTTTTTTTCAGAAGGGTGCAAAAGAAGAGATTAGGGATGGAGCGGGACATTCCCTCCACCCTAAAAGTTCACACTTTGCAGGGTGAGAGCCCCGTGACTTAGACCTGTCTCTCTCCGTGTTCTGGAATCCTTCAAAACCCGCACACAAGCATTTGGCGTTTCCCTAAATTTCTGTCCTGTCCTCCAACCCCAGGTTCTGTGGACTCAAAACATATCAGTCTCCATACCCCATCAGTGTTACAGGTAACCTGCTACACAGCCCGTACACGCAAAAAATGCTTCATTGCTTGGAGCAATATTAAATTAATTATAATAATATGTATTCTGAGGAAATACATCACAGCACAAAGCACAGTATGATGATTCTAATCCCGTACTATCAAATCAGATATATTATTTACATAAATACATGCAAATCAAGATCTATACATTTGTTTCTCCTTGTCTCAAATGGCCAATGACCAGTCATGACATTTTCATGACTGTAATGCGTTTATGGCCATAATGTATATTGACACAGGGTCCCATTGTGCTCATCAAGAGAGGCCCAGAACCCTCACACTGCTAAACGCTAAACGCTAAATGCTGCTGTGAGGAGAGTCATTTAGCCTCGTTGTGTCTCGGGGTAAATGTTCTCTAATGGTGTTCATTTCTGATCCAGTCCAGCACTGCAAATAATTTAATAACCTTTCCTGCTAACTGTAAAAGCCATTTGCTGTCCTGTTATGTTATGAATAGAGACAGGGATGAGGACTGTGTATCTCTGAAAAGTGGAAAGTGGACAGTGAATCCAGGAGGCGACACATTGGATGAAACTGGACAATACATGTTGAAAGGGTCCGGGGTTTCAGTTAGGACAGCTGCAAAATATACACAAAATATACCTACAAATATATATTCATACAGATCGCTGCAAGACTTGGGCTTGGGTTGGAAATTTTTTTTTTTTTTCCAACCCAAGCCCAAGTCTTGCAGCGACCTTCTTTATATGGTTAAATCAAAAACCAAAATGTATTTTCACATGACAGCACAAAGGATTGAGCGATCCAAATGTTTTTCAGGTATTACTTTTCTGTTCATAAAAAAAAAAAAGAGTGGCAACTTTGCTTTCATTTGTTTGGAGCGCACGGTGAAAAGTAATGGTACCGATCGGGCACATCACTGGAAACTGAGCAGACATTTCTTAAGGTCAACAGCACACAAAACACGGCGAGCGAGCAGGGCCTCGGGACGAGCGAGACACCTGAGAGCCGTCACACCGTGGCCCTGCAGGGCCTCGGGACGAGCGAGACACCTGAGAGCCGTCACACCGTGGCCCTGCAGGGCCTCGGGACGAGCGAGACACCTGAGAGCCGTCACACCGTGGCCCTGCAGGGCCTCGGGACGAGCGAGACACCCGAGAGCCGTCACACCGTGGCCCTGCAGGGCCTCGGGACGAGCGAGACACCTGAGAGCCGTCACACCGTGGCCCTGCAGGGACGAGGGGGGGGGGGGGTCTGCGCTTTGTCCACTTCCCTGACCCGCCGTACACCTGCTAAAACACCTGCGTCAATCTCTCCCCGCAAACTTCAAACACTGTGTATGAGGTGTCATAAGGAGAGGCTATTTTTTGCCTCAGCGTTTTGAAGCCAGGAGTTTCATCCGGGGTATGCGCCGCTCTGTTCAGACCTAATGCGGGTTGGTGAAAGCTCTTCCAGTGAGAACCACTGGGGTAAACGTAGCTCCTGTTTGTACTGGCAAATGAATCGAGGCAAACAGGAACAGCATACTTTCAGAAAACATATTAATATGCTCTCCAGAAAAAGAAACGGGTAATATGATATTTGAACACAGCCTAACATTGCCCTAATGGTTTAGTTCCGTTTTGTGAAACAGAAAGTCCTTGATAATATTCAATAAATTCAGGAATGTGCCATGCATTTGCAAGAAACAACACTTAAAAATAATGTGCTTTCAGATATAGACATGTGACTTAAACATGGGAACATTGTGTTGCCTTTTGCACCATATCATTTTGCTCTTAATATCCTGCACATGCATTTCCCTCTCACGCAGACGTGAGTAATAGAACTCTATGGTGCCCTACTTAAGGACACCTGCAATGCAAATAAAGGTTTCCGGATAATTGAGAAACACGGGGGGTGACTCACCTCCACCAGCTTGTTGGCGTGTTCGCGGAAGACCTGGGCGTACTCCTTCACCTCTTTCTCGTTGCCGCTCTTGGCTGCCTCGATGAGGACCAGCAGGGGCACGTTGGTCTCCAGGAAGGAGTCCGAGATGTGGTCCATCACCGCTTTCCGCAACTACGAAACAGGGCAAAAAAAAAAAAAAATTCAAAGATGAAGGGTTATCCACCAATGAGGAAAAACAGTCCCTAGATGGCCAATGGTGAGCGGAGTTCTCAAAGAGCAACATTAGTGTATGGACGCAGTTTCTGCCAAATATCATGGGACAATACCGAGATATATTTTTTTATTCCATTCATTCATTTATTAGTATTTTTTTGCTTGATGATGCTGGGTTATTAAAGGGACACTCCAACATTTTTGGAATTCACTTATTTGCCTTCAGCCCCAGAGTCTGATAACAATCTGTGCAACCAATAACAATCCAATACGTAAACGTATCCAATGCTCTTACAGCGACTATGCTAAGCTAGGCTAGCGGTAGCGCCGTCAGACTGGGTTATGGGTTGCACAGAGAAGAGAACGGTATATACCCTCTTATCAGACTCTGGGGCTGAAGGCAAATAAGTGAATTCCAAAAATGTTGGAGTATCCCTTTAAGCAGCTGCTCAAAAGCTGAGACACACAGAACCTGGGAATCGGAGACCCTTGAAACAGACAAGCTGCAAGCTAGGAGTAGAGGCGATCTCACATGGAACCAACAGGCATGGTACAAACATGCATCTGCATAAATGACAGCAGTTCAGACCCTGGCCCAACACGTAAAAGGTCTTTGAAGGCTGTATTTTAGCGTTGAACAAGAGGAGAGTTATTGTGTTTCCTGTTATTACCTTTATTATTATTCATTTATGTAGCGGACACTATTATCTAAAGTGGCCGTCGTGGCAAGATGCATTAAATGTGTATTACAGTGAGCGGCAAGAACAGGGTTCTGTGTAATTGGTACAACTGCTTTAAAGGCTAAGATTAAAAATGCATATGTCTCTGAATAAATAAGGCCTTAACACACAAATGCCATCATGTGATGCCATAGCCCTCTGTTCTAGGTCAGCGGCCATACCTCGCTCTCTCCGATTCAGGCGGAGTGCCCGCTGCCATCGCTCGTCAGCACTCATAAAGAACACATTATTCCTCATTCAGAAAAGAAAAAAAAAAAGGATTGAGAGGGAGGGAGACAGAGGAAACAAGGAAACCGGAGGCCGTGGATTGACAAGGGCAAACTCTCCTAACCAATAATAATTACCAGTCAGTCAAGCACGCACACACCTCGAGCAATTAAAAGCTAAACTGCCAGCCAGTAGTAGAGACAGTAATGAAGAATTATGGTTATAGAGGGTGGTTAATCCATCACAGTGTTTGAGCAGAGACCTGGCCTCAGCTGCAGACATGACTCGCTTGCTAAGTAAACGCGGCTAACTTGAAATCTTTCCTTCTGCCTTTTCATGTAAGCACGCAACTGCTCTTTTTTTTTTTTTTTGGTGGTACATCCACGCAGAGAGAGAGAGAGAGAGAGAGAGAGAGAGAGAGAGCCGAGTGAGGGTAGATATTCTTTTCAATGTCTCATGTTCAATTAGGTTCTTGAGTAGTTGAGCATGAAATTCTCCAAATAGAGGAGTGTCACAGGGTAATGATCTATCACTCTGTGCAGAGCTAATTTAGTCAAAACACTGAATGGAACCTTGGCTCTCCTTTTTTAAAATCCTCCACTATGTGTTCTTTTAATAATACTTATCTTCACGCAAATTTACAAGAATGCCATATCTGCCAACAGTTTTTCTTTTTTCCCCCCCAACGTGTTTAAAGAATATATTTGAAATGCTGTCAGATTTGACACTATTCAGCTATCTGAAAATGAAAAAAAAAAATAAGTGGTATTAAAATGTGTTTCTCAAGTGGGAAGAGAGAGAGCGGTGATGATACAGGAGACACAGATATCTCTTCCCTTCTGACACGAAACATGAGAGCCATCAGCATTCACTGAATACACTGATTTTCCCTCTCTACTCTCTCTCTTTCTTCTGTACTTCACTATCAGAAATGGGCGACACTTTCATGGTGAATCCAAAAGACCCCCCCCCCCACCCCCAGTTATTCTTATTTGATTTAGACCAGCAGCCAAACCAGCCTCTTTTCTTATGACCAAAGCACAAGAATCCAGACACACTGTTCCAGCTGGGCCTTGGCATGAATATGTATTGTGTCTGCCACACACTGTCTCCTCTAATACGTTCTGTAAAATGCAGTCACGGCCATAATCCATCGCTCGGTATACAGTGCGATAATCCTTCAAAAGGCCTTTGACATCTGCCCAAGTGCTCTCCGAACAGTGGGGAACAGGGATCACTCCATAATGAGCCAGCGACAATCTGCCGGCTGAACGCTGTAAAACACTTATCTCTCATGTCGTTTTCAGCTGGAACAGAAGTATAGCATGCAGTGTCACGGCTAAATTGGAAAATCAGAAAATAAATTAAAACAAACTAATTAAAAGACTATAGCACCAATCTCCTAAAGACTAAACACTACATTTTAGAAACAGAAATTGCTGGCAAGACAACATGTGCTGTCCTTTAAATTGCTGTGACAGACGTGCAAAGTTTGATGTTGTGTGAACAACCGGCTGTTTAATTTTTTTCTGTTTATTTATCCAGATGGTGAGTTTGGGCTGGCAAATTGCAGCCATGTAGATTTAATGGAGTCAAATTATGATGCAAACAAAAGAACTGTATGAAATAATTACGACTACACATATTACTTAAAGCTTGAGAGATAAATATCTTTGCCACCGCAAGATAAGGCCCTTGCACGATCTTCAAAGATGGGATTAGCATCCGTTTTGCAAATTTGCGTTTTAATGGGAAACTGTGTGTCTTTTAAGATTAGGCACCTGCTCCAGCACGAAAACAGATGTCTCGGGGAACTGTTGCTCAAGATACCCCCTTGCCAATTGCCTTTAATGTGTTTCTGTGCGTCGAACTCATCAACGTCACGTGAGACGCGACAGAGGCGCACCGCACCGTCGTTTCCCCCTCCCCGCTTGTTTGCACTTTGAAAAATAAAACGCGCAATTATATGAAAATAAATCCAATTACATATTTAAAAAAAACATTACCGGTTGTGCTCGGATTTAGGGCCTCCCCACGTCTTTGCAACGTTTCAATTGCGATTCCTCGCTGATAGCCGAGCCCTTGGGTGCGTGGAGTTTCTTATTAAAATGTCAAGAGCAATCACAGGATAAACGGCCGCGCGCGAGCAAAAGCAGCCAGCGCGAATGAAAATTAAGTAATAGCATTCATATTTGATATCTGGAGTGAGGAGAGGAGAGGAGAGGGAAGCGAGCGGCAGCGCGCAGCCCCCAGATAAGACGGCTCTTGATCTTCGCTCGCTCAGCTTCGGTCACCGGTTTGAAATGCAAAACAAGCATGCGTGCACGGGAGTGCGAGGAGAGCTGAAATAACTGCAGATAAAGAGCATATAAAGCCCATGTCAGTCGGTATGACCTCACTGGCGACGATGCGTTTGCCGGAGTTCACCCAAAACCACGGAAAATTTATTTTTTATAAGTTGTGCTGAGTATATCTTGGCTGCAGACCAAGATGAGTACATAATTCCACGAAAGACAAACATATTTAATAGAGATGGGTCAGAATGAGGGGAGATGCAGGGTGTGAGTTTATCTACGGCTTTTCTTTGGTCACATGACCAAACCATAATATATATTGTATGTGGCCTACTTGAGTTTCCATTGACTTTTAGCACTAACCCAGACCGACTGAGATCTCACACGTTCATTCTCAACATTTATGTATTAATTTATTTACATATGCATTTATTCTCAGTATTTACTTCTTTATTTATTTATTTTTAAATAATTCAGTGTTCTTAGAAAGCAAAAGCTGCATAAGTGTACATATTAAGGTCACGCCAAAACCAGCAATATGCACAGAACATTTTAGCTTACACACACACACACACACACACTAGTGCTAGAACAACTGGTGCCATGCTGAATAAAGAATAACCACGACGACAATCAAAAACTCTCTTGTTAAATTCTTGTCAAAGTGCAATTATGCCCTAATGTAATTTACAAAAAAAGATTTAAGTGCTGTAACAAGTAGGTAGGGGAACTGATATGGAGCCTGAAGAAGTGCCTCTTCAGTATTGGGGGAAGATGGCCAGATACTCTGCTGTCCTGGACGATTTAAATGATTACAGCCTACATTAGACACAATAGACTGAAACATTTTGCTTGTGGAAGATTTTCGCTTATTCATAAGGGCTTTGAACCCTCATAGCCTGTCAATCAACAGTAGACTGAGGGATGGTTATGAAAAGTACAGCTAGCACTTTGATCCATTTATATTTTGCATTGTATTTAACATACGCTGAATTATTTTGTTTGCCTACATAACAGTGTATTGCAGGCACAGAAGTCCTGCTTTGGCACTGAAATATGCACTGATTAAAGCATCTCTCCTGCTTGCCCTCACGCTAGGGAATGGAGTTTCAAGACAAGCAGATGTTTTGTTTTTGTTTTTTTTTTCTTTTTGTTTTTTCCTCCCCGTGCAGAACACATTCTGCATATTTTCTTATTTGCTAAAATGTACCCCCTGCATATTGGATCATATTTTAAAGGATACTGGCAGAAGGGATGGGACCTGAGATTCAGTTATCAGTCAGGAGAAGCCCAGAAAGCAAACCTGACAGAGCCATACATTACAATGGGCTGACAAGGGGGTGAACACATGGCAATTTTCCAATAGCTTAAATGGATGTGTGTCAAGGGAATACTAATTGCATGAGGTGAGGCATTTAAGGATATTAGCTGAGCACCGTCAGGCTCCTCTTCCCAATTAGACCTATTCATCAACCTTAATAACAGCCGGAAAGCTGTATTTACGTATTGTCTTCTCATTCTTGTGTCCTTAAGGGTATTCACAGGGCTGCCGGGAAGCTCGAATACCCTTAAGGACAAACCTTGCGATCGCATCTCTCCGAAGGGGGTCACTGCATGGTTAGCGCCCTGCCTCTCTCCAGGGCGACCAATCGCAGCACACTCAACGGCCAGGGCTTCCAACCCCGAATTAGCGAAAATATAGACAGAAAGTGGTATTGTCTCAATAATTCGCCAAATTAAAAGTAATTAGATGATAGGCAAATTAGCATGACATTCGGGCTGAAGCGGAGGCCTTCTAATTTGGGGAAAAAAAGAAAGAAAAAAAGAGGACGAGATATGCATTCTTCCTTTCAGGAGCCTTCAGTCTATTCCCCAGTTCCCACATTCAATCTGATAATGGTCCAAAAGCATCAGGCTTTAATAAAAAGGCAGCCCTTATAAAGTGGTGCAGGCCTGTGGTTATTCACCGGGAGACCACATATCATATGGCCTCATTAATGCTTTCATTTAAAGTACCGTAGCAGGCGAGGCGACCTGCTCCCTCCACCTATCTCCTCCAAGGGACCTATTCAAAACATTGGAGGAATAATAAAAAAGTACTAATAATAGCAAAAAAAAAATAAATAAAAAAAACTTGGAAAACTAAAGCCAGCATCTCGCTCAATGCATGAGTGCTAATGCGCACTTCTCCATTTGAGATGCGCAGTTGCCACTCGGAGTCCATTAATAACCGTGTCTCTAAAGGGGGACCTGCTTGCTGGTTTAAAGTTTTATTTAATTCGCTGTATTTGTTCGCTTTTTTGAAAGAAAGAAAGAAATGAATTAAAAATGAATGGGGGTGTCTGTTTGAGGTCCCCCTCTGTGCTTGATGTGAAGTTAGAACCGATTGTCGCGGAGTCCATTAACGAGTCAGTATGTTTATCCCGAAGACCATCTCCAGAGCTTCCGAGACAAAGCAAGACAATGCATCAGTACTGACGATATGTATTCACTAAAAGATTGAAGTGTGTACTAACATATGAGTAATTGTTTGTAGACAGCAGCAGTTCGTGTGTATGTGCCTAAGTAAAAAGTAAGGGCACTAAAGTTAGAACCAGGGGATTGTGGGTTCAAACCAGTTACTCCCATTACAACGAAAAGCTGTGTGTCTGTATTGTTAGCTCATTTTAATATGCATGGTTCTTCCTGCAGATTTCTGTCGTGTTTATGTAGATTGGAATCACAGTCGAGCTCGTTCACTTCGAAGCCCAAAAGCGGGGCTGTTAATGTGGAAGGGAGGGAGGAGGCGTTTAAACGAACACACTGCTCACGTTTCACTCGCAAATGGAACAGGCGTATTTCTCCTGATGCACGGGGGAGGGGAGGGCGGAACTAGCGCACAGATTGCTGCTTGCGAAAACATCCCTGCCCCTCCGCTTTACTGCGTTTGATCAGATCTGCTGCTGTCTCCATCAATATCGCTGTAGGGATGTAAATCTCACCTAAGCGAGGCTGAGCCAGATTTCTTTCGTTTTGTTCGTTTTAATTTCCAGCGCCGCCGCCACGGCAGCCGGAATTGCAAGCAAACCTATCCCATCTTCACAGGCGAGGTGGGAAACGCTTATCGCGCGTAATTACTTAATTGCTTCAGCAGCTAGATGCAGTGCTTTCGCCTTTGCGAAATTTACCACTGCCTGCATTTTAACCTACATCTGCTTCTGCATATTTAACCAAATCAGGCGCTGAAGCATTAAGACTTACTGCCCACATTTACAGTTACGATCTGTGTGGCAAGATGGTCTTAAAACTCTGACAAGAAGATGCATACAGTAGCGAGTAACAGCTCCCACAACACATGCAACATGCATATAGAATTAACAGTACAAAAGAGTTGATTGGTATTCAAAGTAAAGGGCTACGCTGATGATATTCTGGTCCCTTTTTTAAATGATCAGAAGCCTTAATGTGATTACATTACATTATTGTC